>NC_052170.1:18592107-18839669 GCF_902713615.1 Scyliorhinus canicula | reverse complement strand
CTATCTCCCTCCCTCCCTCTCATTCGTCCTCCCTCCCTCTCTATCTCCCTCCCTCCCACTATCTCCCTCCCTCCCTCTCTATCTCCTTCCCTCCCTCTCTATCTCCCTCCCTCCCTCTCTATCACCTTCTCTCCCTCTCTATTTCCCTCCCTCCCTCTCTATCTCCTTCCCTCCCTCTCTATCTCCCTCCTTCCCTCTCCATCTCCCCACTCTCCATCTCCTCCCTCTCTATCTCCTTCCCTCCCTCTCTATCTCCCTCCTTCCCTCTCCATCTCCCCACTCTCCATCTCCTCCCTCTCTATCTCCTTCCCTCGCTCTCTATCTCCCTCCCTCTCGATCTCCCTCCCTCTCTATATCCCTCCCTATCTATCTCCCTCCCTCCCTCTCTATCTCCCTCCATCCCTCTCTATCTCCCTCCCTCCCTCTCCATCTCCCTCCCTCCCTCTCTATCTCCCTCCCTCCTTCTCTATCTCCCTCCCTCTCTATCTCACACCCTCTCTATCCCTCTCCCTCCCTCCCTATCTCCAGCCCCCCCTGTCTCCTTCCCTCTCTCTCATCAGCACAATCCTCCACGAGAAATAAAGACTTCCATTGATACGCCGCCCGTCACAACCTTCAATGCCCGGAGTGGGGGTTGAAACCACACACCTCTGGCTTCACATGAGAGGTTTTACCCACTGAGACAAAGCTGGCATTTATTCACAATAAGTGACGGGTTCACAAATGCTTCCTTTCTGGAACATCTTCCATTCCCTTATTGTATTCCGAAAGATGAAAACACAGTCCCGTTATCTCTATGCTAACACACATTTTTTGGCCGCCCTTTCATCCGTTATTTCTTTTCATCTTAACTAACAATTAAATAATTGGAGCTTCGGCATTGTTGAGGAGAGAGGGAGACATGCAGTTGAATTGATACATCCCACACTCATCAGATTCGCAAGAATACCAAATCTCAAAGCTTGGCAGTTAACTGTTCCCTGGTGCAGTCCTCATGGCAACACCGTGACCAATCAGGGTGCTCTTGCCAACCAATCAGTACCCTCTTCTCATGCAGTATGAACTGTTGCCCCCTTTGAAATTTGGTATTCTTGCACCTGCCCTGATGAGTGCGAGATAGAAAGCTTCGACAGAATGTCCCTTTTTGTCCCCCAGCAATACCCAATCATAGCTGCATTCTGGAAACAGAACTGACAGGGGCGGAACCGCAGCAAAATGCACGCAGAGCACGAGGAACGCACTCAGGACAACAACTTTGCATTTATATAGCGCTCTTAACAAGGTAGAACACCCCGAGATGCTTGACGGGAGCACGCAACGTCACCCAAAACCCCTCCCGCCCACTCCCCCACTGTGCTCGCTGACCTATGACCCGACTTCCAGGTCCCTCCATGGCCTTGCCTCCTCGCCCCCCCCCCCCTCTGTAATCTCCTCTGACCCCACGATATCGTTCTCCTCTAATTCTTCCCTCCGGTCCAACACCCAAATTTTAATTGCTCAACCATTGACGGGGTGTCGCTGCACCTTCAGGTGTCTAGGCCGCAGGCTCTGTAACCCCCTTCCCTTCACCTCTCTGTCCCTCTATCTCACTTTACTCCTCTCCGACACGCCTTAAAAGCTTCACCTCTGTGACCGAGCCTTAGTTTATCTGACCCAATTACGTGGCTCAGCATCAAGCTGCGTTTCTTCATGTTGCTGGGAGTAACATACGGATTCGGAGCAGGAGGGGGACATTCAACCCCTCAATTCAATAAGATCGCGGCTGATCTGATCGTAACCTCAACCCCACATTCCCGCTGACCCCCAACCCCCCCCCCCCCCGATAACCTTTCACCCCCCTCGATAATCCTGCTCCATCTTTAAAATATTCAAAGACCCTGCGCCTTTGAGGAAGAGAGTTCCAGGGACTCACGCCCCTCTGAGAGAAAAGAATTCTCCTCATATCCGTCTTAAATAATATTAATAATAATCTCTATTAGTGTCACAAGTTGGCTTACATCCACACTGCAATGAAGTTACTGTGAAAAGCCCCTCGTCGCCACACTCCGGGGCCTGTTTGGGTACACGGAATTCAGAATGTCCAATTCACCTCACAGCACGTCTTTCGGGACTTGTGGGGGGAAACCGGAGCGCCCGGAGGAAACCCACGCAGACACGGGGAGAACGTGCAGACTCCGCACAGTGTGGGCGACCCCTTATTGTTAAAAAGTCACCCCGAGTTCGAGATTCTCCCACAAGAGGAAACATCATCTCCACATCCACCCTGTCAATACCCCTCAGCATCTTAAAGCTTTCGATCAAGTCGCCTCTTCTTCGTCCAAACTCCAGTGGATACAAACCCCAACCTCTCCAACCTTTCCTCATCAAACAACCCGACCATTCCTGGGATTAGTCGAGTGAACCTTCTGACGCATTTACATCTTCCCTCAAATAAGGAGACCAGCACCGTACACGCCGCGTTAAAGGTGCCTGACAAATGTCAGTTGTTGTTGCGGTTAGCTGGCCATGCCACGATGGGCTGGAGTAATGAAGAGACGCTCTGAATGGCGCAGGAAAAGAAATGAAAATGAAATGAAAATGGCTGACAAGTGGGCTTCAAAAGATAACATGGTTGGACTGGCGAAAGCCAAAGGTGCGAGGAGTCGCGGAAAGAGAGGTGATGGAAGGAAGATTAGAGGGATGTAGGCCAAGAGAGGGGATGGGGGAAGAAAATGATGAGGTTGGACAACCTGAATATGAAAAATGGAAGGTTCCTCCGAGCAACTGAAGAGGAAAATTTGAGAAGGTGGGGCGTGGAGAAATTAGCAGACAATCTACCCTTCGGCAGATTACTTTATATGTATTATATATGTTTATATATGAAGGGAGGAAGGGAGGCATTGAGAGGTGGAGAGGTTTAGGGAGGGAATGTCCAGGGCCCAGGCGGGGAAGGGACAACCAACGATCATGGCTATTAGACCATTGCCGATTGTTGTGAAAACCCCTCGGGTTGACTAACGTACTCTTCAGGGAAAAAAATCTACCGTCCCCACCCGATCTGGCCTACATCTAACTCCAGGCCCACAACAATGTGGTTCACTCTCAACTGCCCGTCTGAAATGGCCCAGCCAGACACTCAGTTCAAGGGTAAGCACAGTAGGAAGTCTGACAACACCAGGTTAAAGTCCAACAGATTTACATAGAACAGTACAGCACAGAACAGGCCCTTCGGCCCTCAATGTTGTGCCGAGCCATGATCACCCTACTCAAACCCACGTATCCACCCTATACCCGTAACCCAACAACCCCCCCCCCTTAACCTTACTTTTTTATTAGGACACTACGGGCAATTTAGCATGGCCAATCCACCTAACCCGCACATCTTTGGACTGTGGGAGGAAACCGGAGCACCCGGAGGAAACCCACGCACACAGGGGGAGGACGTGCAGACTCCACACAGACAGTGACCCAGCCGGGAATCGAACCTGGGACCCTGGAGCTGTGAAGCATTTATGCTAACCACCATGCTACCCTGCTGCCCCATTTGTTTCAAACACGAGCTTACGGAGCGCAGCTCCTTCCTCAGGTGAATGGAAAGGTATGTTCCAGAAACACATATATAGACAAAGTCAGAGATGCCAGACATACTCGTGCGACTCAACCAATGTAGTCTACCTCATACGCTGCAGGAAAGGATGTCCCGAAGCGTGGTACAATGGCGAGACCATGCAGACACTGCGACAACGAATGAACGGGCATCGTGCAACAATCACCAGGCAGGAATGTTCCCTTCCAGTCGGGGAACACTTCAGCAGTCAAGGGCATTCAGCCTCTGATCTCCGGGTAAGCGTTCTCCAAGGCGGCCTTCAGGGCACGCGACAACGCAGAATTGCCGTGCAAAAACTTATAGCCAAGTTCCGCACACATGAGTGCGGCCTCAACCGGGACCTGGGATTCATGTCGCATTACATTCACCCCCCCACCATCAGGCCTGGGCTTGCAAAATCCTACCAACTGCCCTGGTTTGAGACAGTTCACACCTCTTTAACCTGGGATTACCCCCTATCTCTGGATCTGTAATTATTTGATTACCCGCAAATGCTCGCATTCCAAGCATTGTCTGGCATCTCTGACTTTGTCTATACAAATGTTTCTGGAACATACCTCTTCAATCATCTGAGGAAGGAGCTACGCTCCGAAAGCTCGTGTTTGAAACAAACCTGTTGGACTTTAACCTGGTGTTGTAAGACTTCTTACTGTGCTCACCCCAGTCCACATCAAGGGTAAACAGGGAAGGGCAACAAATGGTGGGCCCAGTCAGAGATACCCAGAATAAAGAACAAATTGCAGGGAACAGACAGGGTTCAACTCAAAAAGAGTCCATATTGAAGCTTCCCCACTGTTCAAGGGTACAGCTGATGGTGAGCACTGATCACATCTTTTGTCAGGGTCAACAATGTGCTGATTGACACAAAAACTTACACTATTTACAACTAATATTGAATAAAGCTCAGAGACACTGATATCTCGAGTGTGTCTCGGAGGCACTGATACTCCGAGTGTCTCTCTCTGAGGCACTGATACTCCGAGTGTCTCTCTGAGGCACTGATACTCCGAGTGTGTCTTTGAGGCACTGATACTCCGAGTGTCTCTCTGAGGCACTGATACTCCGAGTGTGTCTTTGAGGCACTGATACTCCGAGTGTCTCTCTGAGGCACTGATACTCCGAGTGTGACACTCTGAGGCACTGATATTCCGAGTGTGTCTTTGAGGCACTGATGCTCCGAGTGTGTCTCTGAGGCACTGATATTCCGAGTGTGTCTCTGAGGCACTGATACTCCGAGTGTGTCTCTCTGAGGCACTGATACTCCGAGTGTCTCTCTGAGGCACTGATACTCTGAGTGTGTCTCTCTGAGGCACTGATACTCCGAGTGTGTCTCTGAGGCACTGATACTCCGAGTGTGTCTCTGAGGCACTGATATTCCGAGTGTGTCTCTGAGGCACTGATACTCCGAGTGTGTCTCTGAGGCACTGATACTCCGAGTGTGTCTCTGAGGTACTGATACTCCGAGTGTGTCTCTCTGAGGCACTGATACTCCGAGTGTGTCTCTCTGAGGCACTGATACTCCGAGTGTGTCTCTGAGGCACTGATACTCCGAGTGTGACCCTGAGGTACTAATACTCCACGTGTGCTTTCTGAGGCACTGATATTCCGAGTGTTTCTCGTTGAGGTTCTGATACTCCGAGTGTGTCTCTGAGGCACTGATACTCCGAGTGTTTCTCGTTGAGGTTCTGATACTCCGAGTGTGTCTCTGAGGCACTGATACTCCGAGTGACACTCAGGCGTACCGAAACTCCGAGTATGTAACTGAGGCACTGATACTCCGCGTATGCATCTGAGTAACTGGTACACCGAATGTTTCTCGTTGAGGCACTGATACTCCGAGTGTGTCTCTCTGAGGCATTGATACTCCGACTGTGTCTCTCTGAGGTACTGATACTCCGTGTGTCTCTCTGAGGCATTGATACTCCGAGTGTGTCTCTCTGAGGCACTGATACTCCGAGTGTGTCTCTCTGAGGCACTGATACTCCGAGTGTGTCTCTGAGGCACTGATACTCCGAGTGTGTCTCTCTGAGGCACTGATACTCCGAGTGTCTCTCTCTGAGGGACTGATAATCTGAGTGTGACTCGCTGAGGCACTTATACTCCGAGTGTCTCTCTGAGGCGCTGATACTCCGAGTGTTTCTCGTTGAGGTACTGATACTCCGAGTGTGTCTCTCTGAGGGACTGATACTCCAAGCGTGTCTCTGAGGTACTAATACTCCACGTGTGGTTCTTTGAGGGACTGATACTCCGAGTGTGACTCTCTGAGGCACTGATACTCCGAGTGTGTCTCTGAGGTACTAATACTCCACGTGTGTCTCTGAGGCACTGATACTCCGAGTTGGTCTCTGAGGTACTAATACTCCACGTGTGCTTTCTGAGGCATTGATACTCCGAGTGTGACTGTCTGAGGCACTGATACTCCGAGTGTTTCTCGTTGAGGTACTGATACTCCGAGTGTGACTCTCGGCGGGACTGATACGCCGAGTGTGTCTCTGAGACTCTGATACTCTGAGTGTGACTCTCTGAGGTACTAATACTTCGCGTGTGTCTGTCTGAGGCACTGATACTCTGAGAGTGACTCTCAGAGGAACTAATACTCCGAGTGTGTCTCTCTCAGGCACTGATACTCTGAGTGTGTCTCTCTGAGGCACTGATACTCCGAGTGTGTCCCTCTGAGGTACTGATACTCCGAGTGTCTCCCTGAGGCACTGATACTCCGAGTGTGTCTTTGAGGCATTGATATTCCGAGTGTGTCTCTCTGAGGCACTGATACACCGAGTGTCTACCTGCGGCACTGATACTCCGAGCGTGTCTCTCTGAGGCACTGATACTCCGAGTGTGTCTCCCTGAGTCACTGATACTCCGAGTGTGTCTCTCTGAGACACTGATACTCCGAGTGTGTCTCTCTGAGGCACTGATACTCCGTGTGTCTCTCTCAGGCACTGATACTCCGAGTGTGTCTCTCTGAGGCACTGATACTCCGAGTGTGTCCCTCTGAGGCACTGATTCCATGTATGTCTCTCTGAGTCACTGATACTCCGAGTGTGTCTCTCTCAGGCACTGATACTCCGAGTGTGTCTCCCTGAGTCACTGATACTCCGAGTGTGTCTCTCTGAGTCACTGATACTCCGAGTGTGTCTCTCTGAGGCACTGATTCTCTGAGTGTGTCTCTCTGAGGCGCTGATACTCCGAGTGTTTCTCGTTGAGGTACTGATACTCCGAGTGTGTCTCTGAGGCACTGATACTCAGAGTGTCTCTGAGGCACTAATACTCCGAGTGTGTCTCTCTGAGGCACTGATACTCCGAGTGTGTCTCTCTGAGGCACTGATACTCCGAGTGTCTCTCTGAGGCACTGATACTCCGAGTGTGTCTCTGAGGCACTGATACTCCGAGTGTGACCCTGAGGTACTAATACTCCACGTGTGCTTTCTGAGGCACTGATACTCCGAGTGTGACTCTCTGAGGCACTGATACTCCGAGTGTTTCTCGTTGAGGTTCTGATACTCCGAGTGTGTCTCTGAGGCACTGATACTCCGAGTGACTCTCAGGCGTACCGAAACTCCGAGTATGTAACTGAGGCACTGATACTCCGCGTATGCATCTGAGTAACTGGTACACCGAATGTTTCTCGTTGAGGCACTGATACTCCGAGTGTGTCTCTCTGAGGCACTGATACTCCGAGTGTGTCTCTGAGGCACTGATACTCCGAGTGTGTCTCTCTGAGGCACTGATACTCCGAGTGTGTCTCTCTGAGGCACTGATACTCCGAGTGTGTCTCTCTGAGGCACTGATACTCCGAGTGTGTCTCTGAGGCACTGATACTCCGAGTGTGACTCTCTGAGGCACTGATACTCCGAGTGTTTCTCGTTGAGGTTCTGATACTCCGAGTGTGTCTCTGAGGCACTGATACTCCGAGTGACTCTCAGGCGTACCGAAACTCCAGGTATGTAACTGAGGCACTGATACTCCGCGTATGCATCTGAGTAACTGGTACACCGAATGTTTCTCGTTGAGGCACTAATACTCCGAGTGTGTCTCTCTGAGGCACTGATACTCCGAGTGTGTCTCTCTGAGGCACTGATACTCCGAGTGTCTGTCTGAGGCACTGATACTCCGAGTGTGTCTCTGAGGCACTGATACTCCGAGTGTGTCTCTCTGAGGCACTGATACTCAAAGTGTGTCTCTCTGAGGCACTGATACTCCGAGTGTGTCTCCCTGAGGCACTGATACTCCGAGTGTGTCTCTCTGAGGCACTGATACTCCGAGTGAGTCTCCCTGAGGCACTGATACTCCGAGTGTGTCTCTGAGGCACTGATACTCCGAGTGTGTCTCTCTGAGGCACTGATACTCAAAGTGTGTCTCCCTGAGGCACTGATACTCCGAGTGTGTCTCTATGAGGCACTGATACTCCGAGTGTCTGTCTGAGGCGCTGATACTCCGAGTGTTTCTCGTTGAGGTACTGATACTCCGAGTGTGTCTCTGAGGCACTGATACTCCGAGTGTGTCTCTCTGAGGCACTGATACTCCGAGTGTGTCTCTGAGGCACTGATACTCCGAGTGTGACTCTCTGAGGCACTGATACTCCGAGTGTTTCTCGTTGAGGTTCTGATACTCCGAGTGTGTCTCTGAGGCACTGATACTCCGAGTGACTCTCAGGCGTACCGAAACTCCAGGTATGTAACTGAGGCACTGATACTCCGCGTATGCATCTGAGTAACTGGTACACCGAATGTTTCTCGTTGAGGCACTAATACTCCGAGTGTGTCTCTCTGAGGCACTGATACTCCGAGTGTGTCTCTCTGAGGCACTGATACTCCGAGTGTGTCTCTGAGGCACTGATACTCCGAGTGTGTCTCTCTGAGGCACTAATACTCCGAGTGTGTCTCTCTGAGGCACTGATATTCCGAGTGTGTCTCTCTGAGGCATTGATACTCCGAGTGTGTCTCTGAGGTACTGATACTCCGAGTGAGTCCCTCTGAGGCACTGATACTCCGAGTGTGTCTCTCTGAGGCACTGATACTCCGAGTGTGTCTCTGAGGCACTGATACTCCGAGTGTGTTTCTCTGAGGCACTGATACTCCGAGTGTGTCTCTCTGAGGCACTGATACTCCGAGTGTGTTTCTCTGAGGCACTGATACTCCGAGTGACTCTCAGGCGTACCGAAACTCCGAGTGTGTCTCTCTGAGGCACTGATACTCCGAGTGTGTTTCTCTGAGGCACTGATACTCCGAGTGTGTCCCTCTGAGGCACTGATACTCCGAGTGTGTCCCTCCGAGGCACTGATTCCACGTGTGTATCTCTGAGGCATTGATACTCCGAGTGTGTCTCTCTGAGGCACTGATACTCCGAGTGTGTCTCTCTGAGGCACTGATACTCCGAGTGTCTCTCTGAGGCGCTGATACTCCGAGTGTTTCTCGTTGAGGTACTGATACTCCGAGTGTGTCTCTGAGGCACTGATACTCAGAGTGTCTCTGAGGTACTGATACTCCGAGTGTGTCTCTGAGGCACTGATACTCCGAGTGTGACCCTGAGGTACTAATACTCCACGTGTGCTTTCTGAGGCACTGATACTCCGAGTGTGACTCTCTGAGGCACTGATACTCCGAGTGTTTCTCGTTGAGGTTCTGATACTCCGAGTGTGTCTCTGAGGCACTGATACTCCGAGTGACTCTCAGGCGTACCGAAACTCCGAGTATGTAACTGAGGCACTGATACTCCGCGTATGCATCTGAGTAACTGGTACACCGAATGTTTCTCGTTGAGGCACTGATACTCCGAGTGTGTCTCTCTGAGGCACTGATACTCCGAGTGTGTCTCTCTGAGGCACTGATACTCCGAGTGTGTCTCTCTGAGGCATTGATACTCCGAGTGTGACCCTGAGGTACTAATACTCCACGTGTGCTTTCTGAGGCACTGATACTCCGAGTGTGACTCTCTGAGGCACTGATACTCCGAGTGTGACTCTCTGAGGCACTGATACTCCGAGTGTGACCCTGAGGTACTAATACTCCACGTGTGCTTTCTGAGGCACTGATACTCCGAGTGTGACTCTCTGAGGCACTGATACTCCGAGTGTTTCTCGTTGAGGTTCTGATACTCCGAGTGTGTCTCTGAGGCACTGATACTCCGAGTGACTCTCAGGCGTACCGAAACTCCAGGTATGTAACTGAGGCACTGATACTCCGCGAATGCATCTGAGTAACTGGTACACCGAATGTTTCTCGTTGAGGCACTAATACTCCGAGTGTGTCTCTCTGAGGCACAGATACTCCGAGTGTGTCTCTCTGAGGAACTGGTACACCGAATGTTTCTCGTTGAGGCACTGATACTCCGAGTGTGTCTCTCTGAGGCACTGATACTCCGAGTGTGTCTCTGAGGCACTGATACTCCGAGTGTGTCTCTCTGAGGCACTGATACTCCGAGTGTGTCTCTCTGAGGCACTGATACTCCGAGTGTGACACTCTGAGGCACTGATACTCCGAGTGTGTCTCTCTGAGGCACTGATACTCCGAGTGTGTCTCTCTGAGGCACTGATACTCCGAGTGTGTCTCTGAGGCACTGATACTCAGAGTGTCTCTGAGGTACTGATACTCCGAGTGTGTCTCTCTGAGGCACTGATACTCCGAGTGTGTCTCTGAGGCACTGATACTCCGAGTGTGACCCTGAGGTACTAATACTCCACGTGTGCTTTCTGAGGCACTGATACTCCGAGTGTGACTCTCTGAGGCACTGATACTCCGAGTGTTTCTCGTTGAGGTTCTGATACTCCGAGTGTGTCTCTGAGGCACTGATACTCCGAGTGACTCTCAGGCGTACCGAAACTCCGAGTGTGTCTCTGAGGCACTGATACTCCGAGTGTGTCTCTCTGAGGCACTGATACTCCGAGTGTGTCTCTCTGAGGCACTGATACTCCGAGTGTGACACTCTGAGGCACTGATACTCCGAGTGTGTCTCTGAGGCACTGATACTCCGAGTGTGTATCTCTGAGGCACTGATACTCCGAGTGTGTCTCTCTGAGGCGCTGATACTCCGAGTGTGACACTCTGAGGCACTGATACTCCGGGTGTGTCTCTCTGAGGCACTGATACTCCGAGTGTGTCTTTCTGAGGCACTGATACTCCGAGTGAGTCCCTCTGAGGCACTGATACTCCGAGTGTGTATCTCTGAGGCACTGATACTCCGAGTGTGTCTCTCTGAGGCGCTGATACTCCGAGTGTGTCTCTCTGAGGCACTGATACTCCGAGTGTGTCTCTCTGAGGCACTGATACTCCGAGTGTGTTTCTCTGAGGCATTGATACTCCGAGTGTGACTCGCTGAGGCACTGATACTCCGTGTGTCTCTCTGAGGCACTGATACTCCGAGTGTGTCTGTGAGGCACTGATACTCCGAGCGTGTCTCTCTAAGGCACTGATTCTCTGAGTGTGTCTCCCTGAGCCACTGATACTCCGAGTGTGTCTCGTTGAGGTACTGATACTCCGAGTGTGTCTCTCTGAGGGACTGATACTCCGAGCGTGTCTCTGAGGTACTAATACTCCACGTGTGGTTCTTTGAGGGACTGATATTCCGAGTGTGACTCTCTGAGGCACTGATACTCCGAGTGTGTCTCTGAGGTACTAATACTCCACGTGTGCTTTCTGAGGCACTGATACTCCGAGTGTGACTCTCTGAGGCACTGATACTCCGAGTGTTTCTCGTTGAGGTACTGATACTCCGAGTGTGACTCTGAGGCAAATATACTCCGAGTGTGTCTTCGTGAGGCACTGATACTCCGAGTGTGACTCTCGGAGGGACTGATACTCCGAGTGTGTCTCTGAGACTCTGATACTCTGAGTGTGACTCTCTGAGGTACTAATACTTCGCGTGTGTCTGCCTGAGGCACTGATACTCTGAGAGTGACTCTCAGAGGAACTAATACTCCGAGTGTGTCTCTCTCAGGCACTGATACTCTGAGTGATTCTCTCTGAGGCACTGATACTCCGAGTGTGTCCCTCTGAGGTACTGATTCCACGTGTGTCTCTCTGAGGCACTGATACTCCGAGTGTGTCTCTCTGAGGCACAGATACTCCGAGTGTGTCTCTCTGAGGCATCGATATTCCGAGTGTGTCTCCCTGAGGCACTGATACTCCGAGTGTGTCTCTCTGAGGCACTGATACTCCGAGTGTCCCCCTGAGGCACGGATACTCCGAGTGCGTCTCTGAGGCACTGATACTCCGAGTGTCCCCCTGAGGCACTGATACTCCGAGTGTGTCTCTGAGGCACTGATACTCCGAGTGACTCTCAGGCGTACCGAAACTCCGAGTGTGTCTCTGAGGCACTGATACTCCGAGTGTCTCTCTGAGGCACTGATACTCCGAGCGTGTCCCTGAGGCACTGATACTCCGAGTGTGTCTCTCTGAGGCACTGATACTCCGAGTGTCTCTCTGAGGCACTGATACTCCGAGCGTGTCCCTGAGGCACTGATACTCCGAGTGTCTCTCTGAGGCACTGATACTCCGAGTGTGTCTCTCTGAGGCACTGATACTCCGAGTGTGTCTCCCTGAGGCACTGATACTCCGAGTGTGTCTCCCTGAGGCACTGATACTCCGAGTGTGTCTCACTGAGGCACTGATACTCCGAGTGTGTCTCACTGAGGCACTGATACTCAGAGTGTCTCTGAGGCACTGATACTCCGAGTGTGTCTCTCTGAGGCACTGATACTCCGAGTGTGTCTCCCTGAGGCACTAATACTCCGAGTGTGTCTCTCTGAGGCACTGATACTCCGAGTGTGTCTCGGGGACTCGGATACTCCGAGTGTGACTCTCTGAGGTACTAATACTTCCCGTGTGTCTGTCTGAGGCACTGATACTCCGAGTGTGTCTCCCTGAGGCACTGATACGCCGAGTGTGTCTCTGAGACTCTGATACTCTGAGTGTGTCTCTGAGGTACTAATACTCCACGTATGGCTCTCTGAGGCACTGATACTCCATGTGTGTCTCTGAGACTCTGATACTCCGAGTGTGTCTCTCTGAGACTCTGATAGTCCAAGTATGACTCTCTGAGGTACTAATACTTTGCGTGTGTCTGTCTGAGGCACTGATACTCCGAGTGTGTCTCGTTGAGGTACTAATACTCCTCGTGTGGCTCTATGAGGCACTGATACTCCGAGTGTGTCTCTGAGACTCTGATACTCCGAGTGTGTCTCTGAGGCACTGATACTCCGAGTGTCTCTCTCTGAGGCACTGATACTCCGATTGTGTCTCTCTGAGACTCTGATACTCCGAGTATGACTCTCTGAGGTACTAATACTTCGCGTGTGTCTGTCTGAGGCACTGATACTCCGAGTGACTCTGAGACACAGATACTCCGAGTGTCTCTCTGAGGCACTGATTCTCCGAGTGTCTCTCTGAGGCACTGATACTCCGAGTGTGTCTCGTTGAGGCACTGATACTCTGAGTGTCTCTCTGAGGCACTGATACACCGAGTGTGTCTCTCTGAGGCACTGATACACCGAGTGTGTCTCTCTGAGGCACTGATACTCTGAGTGTCTCTCTGAGGCACTGATACACCGAGTGTGTCTGTCTGAGGCACTGATACTCCGAGTGACTCTGAGACACAGATACTCCGAGTGTCTCTCTGAGGGAATGATTCTCCGAGTGTCTCTCTGAGGCACTGATACTCCGAGTGTGTCTCGTTGAGGCACTGATACTCTGAGTGTCTCTCTGAGGCACTGATACTCCGAGTGTGTCTCTCTGAGGCACTGATACTCCGAGTGTGTCTCTCTGAGGCACTGATACTCTGAGTGTGTCTCTGAGGCACTGATACTCCGAGTGTGTCTCTGAGGCACTGATTCTCCGAGTGTGTCTCTCTGAGGCACTGATACTCCGAGTGTGTCTCTGAGGCACTGATACTCCGAGTGTGTCTCTGAGGCACTGATACTCCGACTGTGTCTCTCTGAGGTACTGATACTCCGAGTGTGTCTCTCTGAGGCACTGATGCTCCGAGTGTGACACTCTGAGGCACTGATACTCCGAGTGTGTCTCTCTGAGGCATTGATACTCTGAGTGTCTCTCTGAGGCGCTGATACTCCGAATGTGACTCTGAGACTCTGATACTCTGAGTGTGTCTCTCTGAGGCACTGATACTCCGAGTGTGACTGAGGTACTAATACTGCGCCTGTGTGTGTCTGATGCACTGATACACTGAGTGTGTCTCTCTGAGGCTCTGATGCTCTGAGTGTGTCTCTCTGAGACTCTGAAACTCTGAGTGTGAGTCTCTGAGGTACTAATACTTCGCGTGTGTCTCCATGAGGCACTCATACTCCGACTGTGTCTCTCTGAGTCTCTGATACTCCGAGAGTGACTCTCTGAGGTACTAATACTCAGCGTGTGACTCTCTGAAACTGTGATACTCTGAGTGTGTCTCTCTGAGGGACTGATACTCCTAGAGTGTCTCTCTGAGGCACTGATACTCCGAGTGTGTCTCTGAGGCACTGATACTCCGAGTGTGTCTCTGAGGCACTGATACTCCGAGTGTGTCTCTCTGAGGCACTGATACTCCGAGTGTGTCTCTCGGAGACTCTGAAACTCTGAGTGTCTCTCTCTGAGGCACCGATGCTCCGAGTGTTTCTTGTTGAGGCACTGACACTGCGAGTGTGACTCTCTGGGGTACCGATTCTCCGATAGTATAACTGAGGGAGTGATACTCTGAGTGTGTCTCTGAGGCACTGATACTCCGAGTTTAACTCTCTGAGGCACTGATACTCCGAGTGTGTCTCTCGGAGACTCTGATACTCTGAGTGTGTCTCTCTGAGGCACCGATACTCTGAGTGTTTCTTGTTGAGGCACTGATACTCCGAGTGTGTCTCTCTGAGGCACTGATACTCCGAGTGTGTCTCTCTGAGGCACTGATACTCCGAGTGTGTCTCTCTGAGGTACTAATACTTTGCGTGTGTCTGTCTGAGGCACTGATACTCCGAGTGTCTCTGAGACACTGATACTCCGAGTGTCTCTCTGAGGCACTGATACTTTGAGTGTCTCTCTGAGGCACTGATACTCCGAGTGTGTCTCGTTGAGGCACTGATACTCCGAGTGTGTCTCGTTGAAGCACTGATTCTCCGAGTGTGTCTGTGAGGCATTGATATTCCAAGTGTGTCTCGTTGAGGCACTGATACTCTGAGTGTGTCTCGTTGAGGCACTGATACTCCGAGTTTGTCTCTCGGAGGCACCGATACTCCGAGTGTTTCTTGTTGAGGCACTGACACTCCGAGTGTGACTCGCTGGGGTACCGATTCTCCGATAGTATAACTGAGGGAGTGATACTCTGAGTGTGTCTCTGAGGCACTGATACTTCCAGTGTCTCTCTGAGGGACTGATACTCCGAGTGCATCTCTCTGAGGCACATACTCCGAGTGTATCTCTCTGAGACTCTGATACTCCGAGTGTGTCTCTCTGAGACTCTGATAATCCAAGTATGACTCTCTGAGGTACTAATACTTCGCGTGTGTCTGCCTGAGGCACTGATACTCTGAGTGTGTCTCTCTGAGGCACAGATACTCCGAGTGTCTGTCTGAGGCACTGATACTCCGAGTGTGTCACGTTGAGGCACTGATACTCCGAGTGTCTCTGAGTCTCTGATAATCCGAAAGTGACTCTCTGAGGTACTAATACTCCGAGTGTCTGTCTGAGGCACTGATACTCCGAGTGTGTCAAGTTGAGGCACTGATACTCCGCGTGTCTCTGAGGCACTTATACTCCGATTGTGTCTCTGAAGCACTGATACTCCGAGTGTGTCTCTGAGGTACTAATACTCTTCGTGTGGCTCTCTGAGGCACTGATACTCCGAGTGTGTCTCTGAGGCACTGATACACCGAGTGAGTCTCTCTGAGGCACTGATACTCCGAGTGTGTCTCTCTGAGGCACTGATACTCCGAGTGAGTCTCTCTGAGGCACTGATTCTCCGAGTGTGACTCTCTGAGGCACTGATACTCGGAGTGTGTCTCTCTGAGGCACTGATACTCCGAGTGTGTCTCTCTGAGGCACTGATACTCCGAGTGTGTCTCCCTGAGGCACTGATACTCCGAGTGTGTCTCTGAGGCACTGATACTCTGAGTGTGTCTCTCTGAGACTCTGATACTCCGAGTGTGTCTCTCTGAGACTCTGATACTCCAAGTGTGTCTCCCTGAGGCACTGATACTCCGAGTGTGTCTCCCTGAGGCATTGATACTCTGAGTGTCTCTCTGAGGCACTGATACTCCGAGTGTGACTCTGAGATTCTGATCCTCCGAGTGTGTCTCTCTGAGGCACTGATACTCCGAGAGTGACTGAGGTACTAATACTGCGCCTGTGTGTGTCTGAGGCACTGATACACTGAGTGTGTCTCTCTGAGGCACAGATGCGCTGAGTGTGTCTCTCTGAGACTCTGAAACTCTGAGTGTGACTCTCTGAGGTACTAATACTTTGAGTGTTTCTCTGAGGGACTGGTACTCCGATTGTGTCTCGTTGAGGCACTGATACTCCGAGTGTGTCACGTTGAGGCACTGATACTCCGAGTGTCTCTGAGGCACTGATTTTCCGAGTGTGTCACGTTGAGGCACTGATACTCCGAGTGTCTCTGAGTCTCTGATACTCCGAGAGTGACTCTCTGAGGTACTAATACTCCGCGTGTGACTCTCTGAAACTCTGATACTCCGAGTGTGTCTCTGAGACACTGATACTCCGAGTGTCTCTCTGAGGCACTGATACTTTGAGTGTTTCTCTGAGGGACTGGTACTCCGAGTGTGTCTCGTTGAGGCACTGATACTCCGAAGTGTCTCTGAGGCACTGATACTCCGAGTGTGTCACGTTGAGGCACTGATACTCCGAGTGTCTCTGAGTCTCTGATACTCCGAGAGTGACTCTCTGAGGTACTAATACTCCGCGTGTGACTCTCTGAAACTCTGATACTCCGAGTGTGTCTCTGAGGCACTGATGCTCCGAGTGTGTCTCTGAGTCACTAATACTCCGAGTGAGTCTCTGCGGCACTAATACTCCGAGTTTGTCTCTCTGAGGCACTGATACTCTGAGTTTCTTGTCGAGGCACTGACACTCCGAGTGTGACTCTCTGGGGTACCGATTCTCCGATAGTATAACTGAGGGAGTGATACTCTGAGTGTGTCTCTGAGGCACTGATACTTCGAGTGTCTCTCTGAGGGACTGGTAATCCGAGTGCGTCTCTCTGAGGCACTGATACTCCGAGTGTATCTCTCTGAGACTCTGATACTCCGAGTGTGTCTCTCTGAGACTCTGATTCTCCGAGTATGACTCTCTGAGGTACTAATACTTTGCGTGTGTCCGTCTGAGGCACTGATACTCCGAGTGTCTCTGAGACACTGATACTCCGAGTGTCTCTCTGAGGCACTGATACTTCGAGTGTCTCTCTGAGGGACTGATACTCCGAGTGTGTCTGTGAGGCATTGATATTCCGAGTGTGTCTCGTTGAGGCACTGATACTCTGAGTGTGTCTCGTTGAGGCACTGATACTCCGAGTGTGTCTCTCGGAGGCACTGATACTCCGAGTGTGACTCTGAGACTCTGATACTCCAAGTATGACTCTCTGAGGTACTAAAACTTTGCGTGTGTCTGTCTGAGGCACTGATATTCCTAGTGTCTCTCTGAGGCACTGATACTCCGAGTGTGCCTCTCTGAGGCACTGATACTCCGAGTGTGTCTCTCTGAGACTCTGATAATCCAAGTATGACTCTCTGAGGTACTAATACTTCGCGTGTGTCTGCCTGAGGCACTGATACTCTGAGTGTGTCTCTCTGAGGCACAGATACTCCGAGTGTCTGTCTGAGGCACTGATACTCCGAGTGTGTCACGTTGAGGCACTGATACTCCGAGTGTCTCTGAGTCTCTGATACTCCGAGAGTGACTCTCTGAGGTACTAATACTCCGTGTGTGTCAAGTTGAGGCACTGATACTCCGCGTGTCTCTGAGGCACTTATACTCCGATTGTGTCTCTGATGCACTGATACTCCGAGTGTGTCTCTGAGGTACTAATACTCTTCGTGTGGCTCTCTGAGGCACTGATACTCCGAGTGTGTCTCTGAGGCACTGATACTCCGAGTGAGTCTCTCTGAGGCACTGATACTCCGAGTGTGTTCCTGAGGCACTGATACTCCGAGTGTGTCTCCTTGAGGCACTGATACACTGAGTGTCTCTCTGAGGCACTGATACTCCGAGTGTGTCTCCCTGAGGCACTGATACTCTGAATGTCTCTCTGAGGCACTGATACTCCGAGTGTGTCTCTGAGGCACTGATACTCTGAATGTCTCCCTGAGGCACTGATACTCCGAGTGTGTCTCTGAGGCACTGATACTCCGAGTGTGTCTCTGAGGCACTGATACTCCGAGTGTGTCTCCCTGAGGCACTGATACTCCGAGTGTGTCTCCCTGAGGCACTGATACTCCGAGTGTGTCTCTGAGGCACTGATACTCTGAATGTCTCCCTGAGGCACTGATACTCCGAGTGTGTCTCTGAGGCACTGATACTCCGAGTGTGTCTCTGAGGCACTGATACTCCGAGTGTGACTCTGAGGCACTGATACTCCGAGTGTGTCTCTCTGAGGCATTGATACTCCGAGTGTGTCTCCCTGAGGCACTGATACTCTGAGTGTCTCTCTGAGGCACTGATACTCCGAGTGTCTCTCCCTGAGGCACTGATACTCCGAGTGTGACTCTGAGACTCTGATACTCCGAGTGTGTCTCTCTGAGGCACTGATACTCTGAGTGTGTCTCTCTGAGGCACTGATACTCCGAGTGACTCTGAGATTCTGATCCTCTGAGTGTGTCTCTCTGAGGCACTGATACTCCGAGTGACTCTGAGATTCTGATCCTCCGAGTGTGACTGAGGTACTAATACTGCGCCAGTGTGTGTCTGAGGCACTGATGCGCTGAGTGTGTCTCTCTGAGACTCTGAAATTCTGAGTGTGTCTCTCTGAGGTACTAATACTTCACGTGTGGCTTTCTTTGGCACTGATACTCCGAGCCTGTCTCTCTGAGTCTCTGATACTCCGAGAGTGACTCTCTGAGGTACTAATACTCCGAGTGTGACTCTATGAGCTACTAATACTTCACGTGTGTCTGTCTGATCACTGATACTCCGCGTGTGTCTCTGACGCACTGATACTTCGAGTGTGTCTCTGAGGTACTGATACTCCGTGTGTGTCTCTGAGGTACTGATACTCCGAGTGTGTCTCTCTGAGGCACTAATACTCCGAGTGTGACACTCTGAGGTACTAATACTTTGCGTGTGTCTGTCTGATGCACTGATACTCCGAGTGTGTCTCTGAGGCACTGATACTCCAAGTGTCTCTGAGGCACAGAACAGGCCCTTCGGCCCACGATGTTGTGCCGAACTTTTGTCCTTGATTTAGAACAAATTAATCTACACCCCATCATTCTACCGTAATCCATGTACCTATCCAATAGCCGCTTGAAGGTCCCTAATGTTTCCGACTCAACTACTTCCACAGGCAGTGGATTCCATGCCCCCACTACTCTCTGGGTAAAGAACCTACCTCTGACATCCCCCCTATATCTTACACCATTCACCTTAAATGTATGTCCCCTTATAATGGTTTGTTCCATTCAGGGAAAAAGTCTCTGACTATCTACTCTATCTATTCCCCTGATCATCTTATAAACCTCTATAAAGTCGTCCCTCATCCTTCTCCGTTCTAATGAGAAAAGGCCTAACAGCCTCAACCTTTCCTCGTAAGACCTCCTCCCCATTCCAGGCAACATCCTGGTAAATCTCCTTTGCACCTTTTCCAAGCTTCCACATCCTTCCTAAAATGAGGCGACCAGAACTGCACACAGTACTCCAAATGTGGCCTTACCAAGATTTTGTACAGCTGCATCATCACCTCACGGCTCTTAAATTTAATCCCTCTGCGAATGAACGCTAGCAGACCATAGGCCTTCTTCACAGCTCTATCCACTTGAGTGGCAACTTTCAAAGATCTATGAACATAGACCCCAAGATCTCTCTGCTCCTCCACATTGCCAAGAACCCTACCGTTAACCCTGTATTCTGCATTCATATTTGTCCTTCCAAAATGGACCACCTCACATTTTTCAGGGTTAAACTCCATCTGCCACTTCTCAACCCAGCTCTGGATGGGATGTTAGGGCAGCACGGTAGCATTGTGGATAGCACAATTGCTTCACAGCTCCAGGGTCACAGGTTCGATTCCGGCTTGGGTCACTGTCTGTGCGGATTCTGCACATCCTCCCCGTGTTTGCGTGGGTTTCCTCCGGGTGCTCCGGTTTCCTCCCACAGTCCAAAGATGTGTAGGTTAGGTGGATTGGCCATGATAAATTGCCCTTAGTGTCCAAATTGCCCTTAGTGTTCGGTGGGGTTACTGGGTTAT
Source organism: Scyliorhinus canicula (assembly GCF_902713615.1). NCBI lineage: Eukaryota > Metazoa > Chordata > Chondrichthyes > Carcharhiniformes > Scyliorhinidae > Scyliorhinus > Scyliorhinus canicula. The sequence continues at coordinate 18,819,694 of NC_052170.1, read as the reverse complement.
GGGGATAGGGTGAAAGTGTTGACCTTGGGTAGGGTGCTCTTTCCAAGAGCCGGTGCAGACTCGATGGGCCAAATGGCCTCCTTCTGCACTGTAAATTCTGTGTCTGTGTGCATCCTATCTATGTCTCTTTGCAGCCGACAACAGCCCTCCTCACTATCCACAACTCCACCAATCTTCCTATTGTCTGTAAATTTACTGACCCACCCTTCAACTCCCTCATCCAAGTCATTAATGAAAATCACAAACAGCAGAGGACCCAGAACTGATCCCTGCGGTACGCCACTGGTAACTGGGCTCCAGGCTGAATATTTGCCATCAACGTGGGGCAGCACGGTAGCATGGTGGTTAGCATAAATGCTTCACAGCTCCAGGGTCCCAGGTTCGGTTCCCCGCTGGGTCACTGTCTGTGCGGAGTCTGCACGTCCTCCCCTTGTGTGCGTGGGTTTCCTCCGGGTGCTCCGGTTTCCTCCCACAGTCCAAAGATGTGCGGATTAGGTGGATTGGCCATGCTAAATTGCCCGTAGTGTCCTAAAAGTAAGGTTAAGGGGGGGTTGTTGGGTTACGGGCATAGTGTGGATACGTGGGTTTGACTAGGGTGATCATTGCTCGGCACAACATCGAGGGCCGAAGGGCCTGTTCTGTGCTGTACTGTTCTATGTTCTATGTTCTACCACCACTCTCTGACTTCTATCGGTTAGCCAGTTTGTTATCCAACTGTCCAAATTTCCCACTATCCCATGCCTCCTTACTTTCTGCAGAAGCCTACCATGGGGTACCTTATCAAATGCCTAAAATCCATGTACACCACATCCACTGCTTTACCTTCATCCACATGCTTGGTCACCTCCTCAAAGAATTCAGTAAGACTTGCGAGGCAAGACCTACCCCTCACAAATCCGTGCTGACTGTCCCTAATCAAGCAGTGTCTTTTCAGATGCTCAGAAATCCTATCTCTCAGTACCCTTTCCATTACTTTACCTACCACTGATGTAAGACGAACTGGCCTGTAATTCCCAGGGTTATCCCTATTCCTTTTTTTGAACAGGGGCATGACATTCACCACTCTTCAATCCCCTGGTACCACCCCTGTTGACAGTGAGGCCGAAAAGGCCAATGGCTCTGTAATTTCATCTCTTGCTTCCCTTAGGGGCAGCACGGTAGCATGGTGGTTAGCATAAATGCTTCACAGCTCCAGGGTCCCAGGTTCGATTCCCAGCTGGGTCACTGTCTGTGCGGAGTCTGCACATCCTCCCCGTGTGTGCGTGGGTTTCCTCCGGGTGCTCCGGTTTCCTCCCACAGTCCAAAGATGTGCGGGTTAGGTGGATTGGCCATGCTAAATTGCCCGTAGTGTCCTAATAGTAAGGTTAAGGGGGGGAGTTGTTGGGTTACGGGTATAGGGTGGATACGTGGGTTTGAGTAGGGTGATCGTTGCTCGGCACAACATCGAGGGCCGAAGGGCCTGTTCTGTGCTGTACTGTTCTATCTTCCCATAGAATCCTTGGATATATCCCGTCAGGCCCGGGGGACTTGTCTATCCTCAAGTATTTCAAAATGCCCAACACATCTTCCTCCCCAACAAGTATCTCCTCGAGCTTACCAGTCTGTTTCACACTGTCCTCTCCAACAATATAACCCCTCTCATTCATAAATACTGAAGAAAAGTACTCGTTCAAGACCTCTCCTATCTCTTCTGACTCAATACACAATCTCCCGCTACTGTCCTTGATCGGACCCACTGTCGCTCTAGTCATTCTCATATTTCTCACATATGTGTAAAAGACCTTGGGGTTTTCCTTGATTCTGCCCGCCAAATATTTTTTATGCCCTCTCTTAGCTCTCCTAATCCGTTTCTTCAGTTCCCTCCTGGCTATCTTGTATCCCTCCAGCGCCCTGTCTAACCTTGTTTCCTCAGCCTTACATAAGTCTCCTTCTTCCTCTTAACAAGACATTCAACCTCTCTTGTCAACCATGGTTCCCTCACTCGACCATCTCTTCCCTGCCTGACAGGGACATACATATCAAAAACACGCAGTACCTGTTCCTTGAACAAGTTCCACATTTCACTTGTGTCCTTCCCTGACAGCCTATGTTCCCAACTTATGCACTTCAGTTCTTGTCTGACAGCATCGTTTTTACCCTTCCCCCAATTGTAAACCTTGCCCTGTTGCACGCACCTATCCCTCTCCATTACTAAAGTGAAAGTCACAGAATTGTGGTCACTATCTCCAAAATGCTCCCCCACTAACAAATCTATCAGTTGCCCTGGTTCATTACCAAGTACCAAATCCAAAATGGCCTCCCCTCTGGTCGGACAATCTAAATATTGTGTTATAAAAGCTTCCTGGACACACTGCGCAAACGCCACCCCATCCAAATTATTTGATCTAAAGAGTTTCCACTCGATATTTGGGAAGTTGAAGTCACCCATGACTACTACCCTGTGACTTCTGCTCCTTTCCAAAATCTGTTTCCCAATCTGTTCCTCCACATCTCTGCTGCTATTGGGAGGCCTATAGAAAACTCCCAAAGGTGACTACTCCATTCCTATTTCTGACTTCAACCCATACTACCTCAGTAGGCAGATCCTTCTCGAACTGCCTTCGGGGCTGGTTTAGCTCACTGGGCTAAATCGCTGGCGTTTAAAGCAGGCCAGCAGCGCCGTTCGATTCCCCGGACAGGCGCCGGAATGTGGCGACTAGGGGTTTTTGGCAGTAACGTCATTGAAGCCTACTCGTGACAATAAGCGATTTTCATTTCATTCTGCAGCTGTTATACTATCCCTAATTAACAATGCAACCCCCCCCACCTCTTTTACCACTCTCCCTAATCTTATTGAAACATCTATAACCAGGAACCTCCATCAACCACTTCTGCCCCTCTTCTATCCAAGTTTCCGTGATGGCCACCACATCGTAGACCCAAGTCCCGATCCATGTTTTAAGTTTACCCACCTTATTCCTGATGCCTCTTGCGTTGAAGTATACACACTTCAACCCATCTCCATGCCTGCAAGTACTCTCCTTTGTCAGTGTTACCTTTCCCACTGCCTCACTACACGCTTTGACATCCTGAACATCGGCTATCTTAGTTGCTGGACGACAAGTCCGGTTCCCATTCCGCTGCCAAATTAGTTTAAACCCTCCCGAAGAGTACGAGAAAACCTCCCTCCCAGGAAATTGGTGCCGCTCTGGTTCGGATGCAACCCGTCCTGCTTGTACAGGTCCCACCTTCCCCAGAATGCGCTCCAATTATCCAAATACCTGAAGCCCTCCCTCCTACACCATTCCTGCAGCCACGTGTTCAACTGCACTCTCTCCCTATTCCTAGCCTCGCTATCACGTGGCACCGGCAACAAACCAGAGATGACAACTCTGTCTGTCCTGGCCTTTAACTTCTAGCCTAACTCCCTAAACTCGTTTATTACATCCACACCCCTTTTCCTACCTATGTCGTTGGTACCAATGTGCACCATGACTTCTGGCTGCTCATCCTCCCCCTGAAGGATCCTGAAGAGACGATCCGAGACATCCCTGGCCCTGGCACCCGGAGGCAACATTCCTTTCGGGAGTCTCACTCGCGACCACAGAATCTCCTATCTATTCCCCTAACCATTGAGTCTCCTATCACTATTGCTTTTCTATTCTCCCCCTTCCCTTCTGAGCCACAGAGCTAGACTCAGTGCCAGAGACCTGGCCGCTAGGGCCTTCCCGCAGTCAGTCATCCCCCCCCCAACAGCATCCAAAACGGTATACTTGTTTTGAAGTGAAACGGCCAGGAGGGATCCCTGCACTGTCTGCCCGTTTGTTTTCTTTCCCCTGACTGTCACCCAGCTACTCTTGTCCTGTACCTTGGGTGTGGCTATCTCCCTGTAACTCTTCTCCTTTACCCCCTCTGCCTCCCGGATGATCCAAAGTTCATCCAGCTCCAGCTCCAGTTCCCTAACAAGGTCTCTGAGCAGCTGGTTGGGTGCACTTCCCACAGGTATAGTCAGCGGGGGCACCGGTGGTATCCCTCACCACCCACATCCTACAGGAGGAGCATGCAATTGCCCTGGCCTCCACCCCTCTTACCTTACAGAATATAGCTGCACTATGGACCACTGGAACTCCGCCCTCCGACTCTGCTCAGCTGTACTCTCTGTAAACTCCCGGCGCCCTTCACGCTCCTTGAGGAAATGTAGGAAATGAAATGAAAGGAGCACCTTACTCCCTCATCACCTAACTCCCTCAGTCACCAAACTCTCACTATAGCACTCAAATGCACCCAAATTCAGCACTTCATCAGTCACCAAACTCTCACTATGGTACTCAAATGCACCCAAATTCAGCACTCCCTCAGTCACCAAACTCTCACTATAGCACTCAAATGCATCCAAATTCAGCACTCCCTCAGTCACCAAACTCTCACTATAGCACTCAAATGCACCCAAATTCAGCACTCCCTCAGTCACCAAACTCTCACTATAGCACTCAAATGCACCCAAATTCAGCACTCCCTCAGTCACCAAACTCTCACTATAGCACTCAAATGCACCCAAATTCAGCGCTCCCTCAGTCACCAAACTCTCACTATAGCACTCAAATGCACCCAAATTCAGCGCTCCCTCAGTCACCAAACTCTCACTATAGCACTCAAATGCACCCAAATTCAGCGCTCCCTCAGTCACCAAACTCTCACTATAGCACTCAAATGCACCCAAATTCAGCGCTCCCTCAGTCACCAAACTCTCACTATAGCACTCAAATGCACCCAAATTCAGCGCTCCCGCAGTCACCAAACTCTCACTATAGCACTCAAATGCACCCAAATTCAGCACTCAGTGCAACGTTTAGTGTTATTGAACAATTTACTCTTACGATGCGACTTTGACCCGAGCCAACCTTATTAGTCGGACTTCCACACAGCGGAAAGTCGCTGATCAGTCAGGGCTGCGGGTGGAGTTCGGAACAAGAACAATGGAGACCTTTGGGACATGCGAACATGTGCTCTCCGTGGACGACTTGAAGTACAAGTTACTGTTTCATATTGTAGACATGGACGTTGGCTCCATCAGAGCAGCAGATTCATGTGAATCCCTGAATTTAGTCGAGCGACTTCAGATCCCTACAAGGTATGAGAGCGTGCATGGTTTATGAGGTTTCGGAAGAAATCCAGGTGGAGGTCGACGAATCAGACGAGGAGCCAGAACAGCCAGCGAGCATTCTGCAATTCTGGTTAACAGTCTTCAAGAACGTGCATGTGCTCAGTGACAGGATACAGGAGCATACCGAGCCCTTAGTAAAGCATCTGCAAGCTGTGAATGTGAAATGGACAGAGCATGGGAAACGGAGGAGCTTCACTCTGGCGTTCAAATGCGAGCCCAATGAGTATTTCACTAACGATGCGATCACAAAAGTATATCAGATGGATTTACGATCGCCTAAATCATTCTGCGGAGAACCAGAAATCCTGGGCTGCGCAAGCTGCAACCTCGACGGGAGGGAGGGCAAAAAATGTAAACGGTGCAAACAATTCAAACGAAACCAAAACACAAAGGGCGAAGCCTTCATCGAGCAGTTACGAAAACTACCAATTGAATCGTTCTTTAATTTCTTCAACCCTCCTGAAATGTTAAGCCAACGTTTAGCAGCCAAGCTCAAGGCTTACTTTGAACTTGGCAGCCTCCTGCGTGAACACATAATTCCGTGTGCAATGTTGCATTTTGCAGGAGAAATCATTGCAGACGACGCTGAATCCGCTGACGACTGCTCCGAATATAGTTTGAAGGTTTCGATGATGATGCGGAAAGTAATGGTGTGGACAGTGAGACAGATGAAGATCAGTATGAATATGAACTACTTGTGGATCTTTTTTTTTGCAGGAGCAAAAAGGGGCTCAATGAAAAGGCTCAAGAAGCGCTACGTCGGTGGTTTGGATGCATTGGTGAGGTGGTCACGGGGGAACGACCAGATCGCGTTGGACACTAAGAGCAGGGGCACGGAGATGGCGCACTCAAACGTAGAAGCTGTAATAGAAGCTGTTGACACCACTCGAGGACCAGCCACTGACCAAGCTCGACACAGAAGAAATTATCCCAATATTAGAGAAACTGGATCTCTCCACGTCTCAGACATCCGCCATTCCTCCGTCGAGAAGGAGGCCCAAGCCATCGTCAAAGCTGTGCGGCATTGGAGGCATTACCTGGCCGGCAGGAGATTCACTCTCCTGACTGACCAACGGTCGGTAACCTTCATGTTTGACAATGCACAGCGGGGCAAAGTTAAGAATGATAAGATCTTACGGTGGAGGATCGAGCTCTCCACCTATAATTACGAGATCTTGTATTGTCCCGGGAAGCTCAACGATCCACCTGATGCCCTTTCCCGTGGCACTTGCGCCAGTGTACAAGTAGACCGATCCGGACCCTCCACGACAACCTCTGCCACCCGGGGGTCACCCGGTTCTTCCACTTTGTTAAAACCCGCAAGCTGCCCTACTCCATCGAGGATGTCAGGGCCGTAACCAGAAATTGCCAAATCTGCGCGGAGTGCAAGCTGCACTTCTACAGGCCAGAGAAAGCGCACCTGGTGAAGGCTTCCTGCCCCTTTGAACACCTCAGCGTGGATTTCAAAGGGGCCCTTCCCTCCACCGACCGCAACACGTATTTCTCAAACATGATTGATGAGTACTCCCGGTTCCCGTTCGCCAGCCCCTGTCCCGACATGACGGCTGCCACCGTCATTAAAGCCCTCCACAGCATCTTTACCCTGTTCGGTTTCCCCGCCTACATCCATAGCGATAGGGGGTCCTCCTTCATGAGTGACGAGCTGTGTCAATTCCTGCTCAGCAGGGGTTTTGCCTCCAACAGGACGACCAGTTACAATCCCCGGGGGAAACGGGCAGGTAGAGAGGGAGAACGGGATGGTTTGGAAGGCCGTCCTACTGGCCCTACGGTCCAAGAGTCTCCCAGTGCCCCGTGGCAGGAGGTCCTCCCCGATGCACTTCACTCCATCCATTCACTACTGTGCACTAGTACCAATGAAACACCTCATGAACGTCTTGTTGCCTTCCCTAGGAAGTCCACCTCGGGGCCCTCGCTCCCAACATGGCTGGCAGCCCCCGGACCCGTCCTACTCTGCAAACACGTACGGGCCCACAAGTCGGACCCACTGGTCAAGCGGGTACATCTCCTCCATGCTAACCCCCAGTACGCCTATGTGGCGCACCCCGACGGCCGACAAGACACGGTCTCCCTCCGGGATCTGGCCCCCGTTGGATCCCCACCCTCACTCCCCCCCACCAACCCCAACCATTTTTTCACCGGCGCACACCACCGCAGCCCCCTTCCCAGGAGGATCCGTCCTCCCACTGGCCCCATCCAGATGCGATGAAGCTGAAGACGACACGCTCCCAGAGCCACGGATGCCCGAGCCGATGCCAGCATCACCGCCGGGACTGCGACGATTGCAGAGGACGACCAGGGCCCCCGACCGGCTGATAGTTTCATTGTAAAATGATCTTGTAAATAATTGTCTGTAAATATGTGTATTGCATGTAAAGGCACCGAAGGGTACCGCTATAACCTCTACCACTGTAAAAGCAAGGCCACCACACCCACCGGACTCTTTTTTAAACAGGGGGTGAATGTGGTAGGCTGTATTAGGGGTATCGCAGTACCTAGGTGGGATGTACCTTACACTGTAGTACGAGTGGCAGAACCTGCATGCTGGTTCCGCCCAGCAGGCGGACCATAAGAGTCTGTGTTTCACCCACAGCAGTTATTCTGTACTGGAAGATGCTCTCGTACGAACGGGATATGGCGCTCGACTCATCGATCGACAGTTCCAACGCGCCACAGCAAAAAACCGCACCGACCTCCTCAGAAGACACACACGGGACACAACCGACAGAGTACCCTTCGTCGTCCAGTACTTTCCTGGGGCGGAGAAACTACGACATCTTCTTCGCAGCCTTCAACACATCATCAATGAAGATGAACATCTTGCCAAGGTCATCCCCACACCCCCACTACTGGCCTTCAAACAACCGCGCAACCTCAAACAAACCATTGTTTGCAGCAAATTACCCAGCCTTCAGAACAGCGACCACGACACCACACAACCCTGCCAGGGCAATCTCTGCAAGACATGCCAGATCATCGACTCGGATACCACCATTACACGTGAGAACACCACCCACCAGGTACGCGGTACATACTCGTGCGACTCAACCAATGTAGTCTACCTCATACGCTGCAGGAAAGGATGCCCCGAAGCGTGGTACATTGGCGAGACCATGCAGACACTGCGACAACGAATGAACGGGCATCGTGCAACAATCACCAGGCAGGAATGTTCCCTTCCAGTCGGGGAACACTTCAGCAGTCAAGGGCATTCAGCCTCTGATCTCCGGGTAAGCGTTCTCCAAGGTGGTCTTCAGGACACGCGACAACGCAGGATTGCCGAGCAGAAACCTATAGCTACGTTCCGCACGCATGAGTGCGGCCTCAACCGGGATCTTGGATTCATGTCGCATTACATCCACCCCCCACCATCAGGCCTGGACTTGTAAAATCCTACCAACTGTTCGGGCTTGAGACAATTTACACCTCTTTAACCTGTGATTATCCCTCTCCCTGGATCTGTAATGATTTGATTACCTGCAAATGCTCGCATTCCAAGCATTGTCCGGCATCTCTGACTTTGTCTATATAAATGTTTCTGGAACATACCTCGCCATTCACCTGAGGAAGGAGCCGTGCTCCGAAAGCTCGTGTTTGAATCAAACCTGTTGGACTTTAACCTGGTGTTGTAAGACTTCTTACTGTGCTCACCCCAGTCCAACGCCGGCATCTCCACATCACATTCTGTACCGGAGCTGCTGGGGTAACTACTTGTTCATTAAAGCCTTCAATTGGACTACAATCTCGCTTCAGTAGCGATTGATCATGCAGCAGCACACTCCTTACTCTTACACACACTGGGTTGTTAACAATCCTGCCTTTATAGCTGCTCTTTATTCGTAAGGTAGAACACATTTTTATAACCCATGTACTGTACTGACAGGGAGGTGTTGAATGTGCACACATGAAAACAATGAGGTAAAGGGCCATTTGTCGGGCAGGTAAAGTACCTGCAGCATGCGTAACCCATGGAAACACACGCAGAGCACGTGCAATCCAGGGAAACACACGCAGAGCATGTGCAATCCAGGAAAACACACATAGAGCACATGTGGCCCAGGGAAACACACGCAGAGCACGTGAAGCCAATGGGCCATCAGAACAAGACACAACCAATGGGTAATCAGAACACCCAGTGGTAGCATCACCACAAGAGGGCACCACACGGCCACTATAAAAAGGACAAGGCACACAGGCCCTGCCCCTTCCACTGGCAGAAAGCTAGAGAGCAAGACGTGTGTAGTTAGCAGCACCGTCACACCATAGCACGTGGTCAAGAGCAAGCTCATATAGTTAGTAGAGTCACTTATAGTGTTACGAGAGTTAGTGTGGTAGAGTGCAGAACTCTTTTAGGAGCTTTGTTAATCGCTCAATAATTACGTTCAACTTACCTCGAGGTCTGGAGTATTCTTCAGCAACGCCTACACCAAATAGCGGCTTATGTTACTCAAAGTAACATTTTTTTTCTTTTTTAAAATAAATTTAGAATACCCAATTCATCTTTTCCAATTAAAGGGCAATTTAGCGTGTCCAATCCACCTAGCCTGCAAATCTTTGGGTTGTGGGGGCAAAACCCACGCAAATACGGGGAGAATGTGCAAACTCCACATGGACAGTGACCCAGAGCCGGGATCGAACCTGGGATCTCGGCGCCGTGAGGCAGCAGGGCTAACCCACCGCGCCACCGTGCTGCCTGACTCAAAGTAACATAACAACACATGGTACAGGAGTGGCTACTGAATCTACCTAGTTAAACTCAGTAAGTTCAGAGACAAACTCTGACAGCTCTTTGGCAACAGAGCCAACACAAACAGCTACCGAATCCAGGCACGATGGACAAGGCACAGGCTCCTTGTCAACTCAGGACCACCAGCAATCTTAGTGCTAACTGGCGTTCATTATAAACAAAAATTCCAACTATGTGTAGAAGCATCCGACTTGAAACCCGCGACCGATGCTCGGAAAATAGCTCTCCTACTGACCACTGCGGGTGACCACGCAATAGAGATCTTCAACTCGGTTCAATACACAGAAGGGCAGGACAAAACTAAATACCAAACTATCCTGGAAACATTCGATAGCCACTGCGAGGTTGACACAAACAAAATACACTGAGCGCTACATCTTTAAACAAAGGATGCAAGGTAAAGATGAATCCTTCAATAGTTATCTCACTAACCTCAGTCCTAACTGACATAACTGACTCCATGATTAGAGACCGAATCGTTTTTGGCATCCACCCTGATCCTCTGAGAGAGCAACTGCTAAAAATTAAGCATATGACCTTAAAGATCGCTATCGAAACGTGCATTGTAAATGAACATTCAAAAAATCGCTACTCACAATACAGAAACGCTGAGTGTGAAAAACAAACCTCCCACGAGGTGGAGAGTGTTCAGGCCATCTCCCGGATGCAGCGCCTCCACATCTCCGATGGCAGCCATTTTGCGCACTCCTCCTGGGGCCCGGCGCATGCGCAGAACGACCGGAAACACGAATCGGTCGAGAACCGCACTGCGCATGCGCAAAAGGCCGAGACCGCATCGCGCAAGCGCGACGACGCACGGTAGGTCATGACGCCGACGTCATGACGTGTGCAAACTGTGGAACTCCCCACTTTAGAAAAAAATGCTCTGCAAAAGGCAAACAAGGTCTCCAATGTGGGAAACTCAACCACTATGCTGCCCAGTGCAGCTCTACACCACAATTCAGGAGTCAGCGACCACAGTTCAGCAGAACCACATCAGAAGTGTGCAACACCAAACGCATGACTCTGATCAAGGTAGTGCAACAGATCCAGACGATGACTAACTGGATAAAACATACCGAGTAGGCATCATCACAAAGTGCGAAAATGTCTCACCGGACACCTCGTAGTCAAATCAATCCTTGCCCTTGATTACGAGGATGAATGGAACGCAGTGATGGATGTCAACCGATGCCCCATCCAGTCCAAACTGGACACAGGTGCCACCGCCAACCTGATCTCGAAGTTGGACTTCACGAAAATCAAGAAGGCTCCCAAAATCCTTCCAGCTGCTTGCAAACTCCAGGACTACAATGGCAACGTAATCACAGCACTAGGGTCATGCCATCTGACACATAGAGACAAGCCTGAGATTGTCCAACCAGACATGGCGTCCCCGCTAGGTACTCAAGCCTGCAAGCAACTGAACCTCATCCAAAGGGTCTACACCATGGCGCCGTCTCATCAGGATCTTCAGGTCAGCATCGACGACATACTGACCCAATACCCAGATGTCTTCAGCGGAATGGGCACACTTCCATACGAGTACAAAATTCTACTACAGCCTGATGCAAAACCAGTGGTCCACCCACCAAGGGGAGTTCCTGCTCCACTGAGGGATCGACGGAAAGCAGAACTCACAACCCTACAGAGGAAAGGCATCATCTCTAAGGTCACTGAACCAACTGACTGGGTCAGCTCGATGGTGTGCGTCAAGAATCCTTCGGGGAACCTACGAATCTGCATCGACCCCAAGGATCGGAACAAAAACATTATGCGGGAACATTACCCAATCCCAAAATGGGAAGAAATCACGAGCGAGATGGCACACGCGCGCTTCTTCACAAAACTGGACGCATCCCAAGGATTCTGCCGAATTCAACTCGAAGAATCCAGCAGAAAGCTCTGCACCTTCAACACGCCTTTTGGCAGATTCTGCTGCAACCGAATGCCATTTGGCATCATCTCGGCATCTGAAATATTCCACCGCATCATGGAACAGAGGATGGAAGGAATAGACGGGGTTCGTGTCTATGTTGACGATGTCATCATCTGGTCTTCAACTCCAGAGGAACATGTGTCGCGACTGAAGAGATTATTCCGACACATACATGAACATGGCCTCAAGCTAAACAAATCCAAGTGTTGCTTTGGGATGTCCACGCTGAAGTTCCTGGGTGATCAGATATCGAAACACGGTGTCCGCCCGCACACGGACAAAATAAAAGCCATCGAGGCAATGAAAGTCCCCGAGGACAAGAAAGCAGCGCTGCGTTTCCTTGGAGTGGTAAACTTCCCCGGCAAATTCATCCCGAATTTGGCAACACACAACGGCCCCCAGAAAACTGATAAAGAAATCAACCACCTTCGAGTGGACAACGGACCACCAGACAGAGTGGTTGGAGCTGAAGGCCAAACTCACCACTGCACCCGTCCTCGCGTTCTTTGACCCTGATCGCGAAACTAAGATCTGGACCGATGCGAGTCAGGATGGCATTGAAGCGGTGCTGCTACAGAAAGATGACACATCATCATCGGTCCCAGCAGCATACACATCACGGGCAATGACACCGACGGAGACCAGGTACCTGCAGATTGAAAAGGAGAGTTTAGGTCTTCTCACCGGCATCCTTACATTCCATGGCTACTTCTACGGACTGCCAACATTCACCATTAAAACAGATCACAGACCTCTGGTCCACATCATCCAAAAGAACCTGAACGACATGACTCCCCGATTGCAGAGAATTCTGCTCAAACTCCGGAGGTACGATTTCAATCTTGTGTACACGCTCATCATTGCATTGTCCCGCTCCATCACCTCACCGAGTGAGCCACTAGAGATCATCCAGCACACTGAATCGCAGATATGTGCAACAACCTCCCGGCAACAGATGAAAATCTCGTTGTCATCAGAGAAGAGACGGACAAAGACCCCCTGCTGCAGCAAGTCATCTACAACCTAAACAATGGGTGGCCGAAAGGGCAATGCCCTTAATTCTACAACGTCAAAGACGACCTCACGCTGATCAACGGCATCCTGCTAAAGATGGACAGAATAGTGATCCCGCTGCGTCTCCAGTATGCGGCAAATCCACGAGGGACACCTGGGGGCATAGAAAAGTGCAGACGCAGGGCCCGGCAAGCCGTCTACTAGCCCGGCATTAACCAGGACATCACGGACATGGTCCTGGGCTGCAGGACCTGTCAGAAGTTCCAACCAGCACAGGGCAAGGAGACACTCCAACAACACGACCTGGAAACCTCGCCATGGTCCAAGGTCGGTATTGACCTATTCCACGTGAATGGTCGCGACGACTTCCTACTCATTGATTACTTCTCAAACTATCCTGAGGTGCTGAAGCTGTCCGACCTCACCTCAAAGACCGTCATCAAAGCGTGCAAAGAGACGTTCTCGCGGCATGGAATCCCAAATACTGTCGTGAGCGACAATGGACCGTGCTTCCACAGTCGAGAATGGATCACATTTGCTAAAGGCTACAACTTCAAGCACGTTACCTCCCGTCCGCACTACCCGCCGTCCAACGGCAAAGTCAAAAAGGGGGTGCACATCATCAAACAACTTATCCACAAAGCCTCGGACTCCGCCTCTGATGTACACCTTGCACGACTAACGTACCGGGCGGCTCCCTTATCAACTGGCATGTCACCAGCTCAACTGCAGATGAACAGGGACCTGTGAACAACACTTCCAGCCCTGCACCTGCCCAACCCAGATCACCTACCGGTACTAAAAAAGATGCAACAGCTTTGTGACGGTCAGAAACAGCACTCTGACTCACATGCCACTGAGCTGGACGCGCTATCCCCAGCAGACACCGTCAGGATCAGAATACCTGATGGCGGGTGGTCGGCCCCAGCTGTCATCATCCGTCAGGCCACGCCCAGATCCTACGTGATTAAAAACAGCTGACGCCACCATCATTCGACGAAATCGAAGGGCACTTTGGAAAATCATCCGCCCACTACCAATTCCCCCTCCACTGCCGTCTGTTGAAACGCCAGCTCAAGACACCACAACCACGATTCCACCAGTCTTGACTCCCACGCGGCTATCAAGACACCGGCATCCCCTCCGCCATCTCTCAGGAGGTCATCAAGGATGAGACGGAAACCCCAAAGACTGGACTTATGAACATTTTCCTTCTCATGTCTACTGTATATCCAAGTCATGCATATCATGTTATTATCTTTAGTCCTGTCAACCATAGCTACCATCACCACATTAGGCAGGCACACAAAAAAAAAGGGGAGATGTACTGATATGCAGACATGTAACCAATGGGCCATCAGAACAAGACACAACCAATGGGTAATCAGAACACCCAGTGGTGGCATCACCACAAGAGGGCACCACACGGCCACTATAAAAGGACAAGGCACACAGGCCCTGCCCCTTCCACTGGCAGAAAGCTAGAGAGCAAGATGTGTGTGGTTAGCAGCACCGTCACACCATAGTACGTGGTCAAGAGCAAGCTCATATAGTTAGTAGAGTGCACTGTGTTACTAGAGACAGATTAGTAGAGTGTCAAACTCATTTAGGAGCTTTATTAATCGCTCAATAAATACGTTCAACTTACCACAAGGCCTGGAGTATCCTTCAGCAATGCCTACACCAAGTAGCGGCTCATGTTACTCAAAGTAACATAACAACACATGATAAGGGAAACACACGCAGAGCACGTGTAGCCCAGGGAAACACACGCAGAGCCCGTGTAACCCGTGGAAACACACGCAGAACATGTGTAGCCCAGGAAATACACGCAGAGCACATGTAGCTCAAGGAAACACACGCAGGCCCTGTGTAACCCGTGGAAACACACGCAGAGCACGTGTACCCCAGGGAAACACACGCATAGCACGTGTAGCCGAGGGAAACAAACGCAGAGCTCGTGTAGCCCAGGGGAACAAACGCAGAGCTCGTGTAGCCCAGGAAAGCACATGTGGAGCATGTGGAGCCCAGGGAATCCCATGCAGAGCACGCGTAGCCCAGAGAAACACGTGCAGAACACATGTCACCCAGAGGAACACATGCAGAGCATGTGTAGCCCAGAGGAACACAGACAGAGCATATGTAGCCCAGGAAAACACACGTAGAACATGTGTAGCCCAGGGAAACACATGTAGAACATTTGTAGTCCAGGGAAACACATCCAGAGCACGTGTAGCCTAGGGAACCAGATGCAGAGCACGTGTTGCCCAGCGAAACACATGTAGAGCATGTGTAGCCCAGGGAAGCACATGTAGAGCATGGGTAGCCCAGGGAAGCACACGCAGAGCATGTGTATCTGTGGGAAACAGATGCTGGGCACGTGTAGCCCAGGGGAACACAGGAAGGGCATGTCTAATTCAATGCTACACGCTAAGGTGACATGGGTGACATACTGGAACACACGTGTGTGACACAGGGGCGCACATGCGTGAGTAACACGGGGAACTCACGCCGAGCATCCCTAAAACAGGCGAACACAATTGGAACAGGCTAAAGTGGAAAGATGGTGGGCTGAACTGATTCACTGCCAACGGGATTCCCCATTGAAACCATCCCATATCGCCGGGAAACCATTATTCGTGAACCCGCAATGAGGCCCTGGTGAAATTGGGCACCGTAAACGTTGTTCAGAATTGGGCCCATTCACTGCTTGCTGAATAAAGTTTTAATATCACCCGGCTCCCTATACTCGTCTGGAGAGCGAACATGCTCGTTGACTGGATGTTTCTTGAATGTCAAACAACCCGTACTCCCCCTTTCCGGATAAATGGAAAAAAAAAAGAAAGTTCAAAGAAATGCCCCTCTGTGTTTTTTTGCTGCAAGGGTTTGCTGGAGATTAATCTTTAATTGCTGGAGACTCAGTCCCGGGGGGCGGGCGTGACTACATCCAACCATGAGATGGCGATCAAGCGCATACAGGTGGATCATGTCACTCTCGATTCAGGGAGTAGGTTGTTAGGGGAGACAGTGAATAGTCTTGTTATCGGGAGCTCTCCAGTTCAAATCATAGTTTAAGTCAATCTGTTATCTTTTACGTCTTAGCCATCAAGTCGAATGTATTTAGTTGCCGCGTGAATAAATTAGCTTTGTTCAAAACTTAGCTTGTACTTTGAGGCCACCCTCATTCAGACATCAAAGAACATCCTCAAAACACACCCTCGAGTGGCAATTTCAGTCCAAACGTCATTCCCCCCCCCCCCCCCCCCCCCCCCCCCACAGATGGGGTGGTATCCAATTAACCCTTTGTCAAACCCAGCACCTCGGCCCAGACGTGGTCAGAATATCACATCATGACTGCATCACATCGTGGCTACGCTCCGGAGGGAGAGTCACCACGCTTTACCGCTTCTGCGCCGAAGAGCGACTTTTTTTTTCAACTTTAAAAAAAAAAAAAAAAAAATTTTTTACATCCCAGTCTGTCGGCTGGACGGGCAAATTCAATCCGGCGTCCGGGGGTCGGGTCTTCGCGTGGTAGGAGAACCCAATCGGAGAACCAAATCATAGGAAAAGAAAGCTCGCAGGCGCGGTGAAGGAAGATCGAAAAAAAATAAAGCAGAGCGAGAGAGAGAGAGACAGAGAGAGAGAGAGAGAGAGAAAGAGAGAGTGGAGCAGTGAGTGAGATAGCCCATGAATACCCCCCCCGCCACCCCCCGCCCCCCTTGGCCGTTAATGGGGATGATGAGAGGGTATCTGGATAGAAACAGGCAGATGGATCACGTCGCATCACCCAAGCGCGAGGAATGTCCCTGAGGAGGTAGAACAAAACAATCCAGAGCGATTTTCCATTCTTACACTTACTGACTCCCCCCCCCCCCCCCCCCCCCCCCGCCACCCCCACCCCGTGTCAGAAAAGGCGACACACAGGCTGCTAGTTAAAAGCAAATTACGGCGGATGCTGGAATCTGAAACGAAAGAGAAAATGCTGGAAGATCTCAGCAGGTCTGGCGGCATCTGTCGGGAGAGAAAAGAGCCAACGTCTCGCGCCCAGGTGCTGACCCCTTTGTCGAAGCTTCGGCAAAGAGTCATCGGACTCGAAACGTTGGCTCTCTTCTCTCCCCCTCGGTGGCTGCCAGTTACAGGCTCGAGTCCGAATTATTTTTTTTTGCCTACACGTGGGCCACTCATCGGGGCCGGGAGACCGGAGAAAAGGGGGGAGGAGGGGGTGGGGGGGGGTGGGTGGGGGTGGGGGTAAGGGGAGTAAACAATTATATAAGTACAAAAAACAAAGTGTTGGGGTTGGAACTGTGTACGTTATAGCTTTACCTTTTTGTTCCACTTCTATTTAAGCATCGGAAGAGAGAGAGAGTGAAAAAGTGCAAGAAAAAAGAGAAAATAGATTAACATATTTCCGAGCACCTCAAACCAGAGGAATAACTTTTTTTTTCTTTTTTTTTTTAAAGCTGATGATTCAACAAACCTGTCACAGAATAATTAAATAGTTTTGTCCCCGACGAGCATCCTTCATCTACTCAGTCTTGTGCAGGGCTCAATATTAGCGGCTAGCAGGTCATTACACAGTTTCAGGTTAAGAAAGAAGGGTTAGTTAGGCACCCCGGAACCGCCACGGGCTCGACAAGACACATTTCACAATCCCTTGGGAAAAATGACCACAGGTTGATTAAAATGAAAACAGACGGAATAATCGGAATCACCAGAGAACCAAAAAAAAAAAAAATTGGGGCCGGAGCCTTTACCTCCTTTGATCGAATGAGAGAAGAGGATCCATTAATTCGAGGTTACCCATTTGTTGACCCAGCATCCGTGTATCTGGGGCGGAGAACTGCATCTCACTTTACACTCAGCACCAACTCTGCGCCAGCCTTGTTTGGACTTGGGAGCAACCAGTCAACTAGGCCCTGCGGTTACTTAGCAACCAGTTAAGATGGGGGTTTAGGGTTGGGGGGGGGGAGGTGTTGGAGGGAGGTTTAATGGTTAATGCTGTACCACCCGTTGGCTTAATATCAATGATCTTTATTGGTGTCGCGAGTAGGCTGACATTAACACCGCAATGAAGTTACTGTGAAAAGCCCCTAGTCGCCACACTCCGGCGTCTGTTTGGCTACACAGAGGGAGAATTCAGAATGTCCAATTGATCCAACAAGTGCGTCTTTCGGGACTTGCGAGAGGAAACCGGAGCGCCCGGAGAAAACCCACGCAGACACGGGGAGATCGTGCAGACCCCGCACAGACAGCGACCCAAGCCGGGGCATCGAACCCGGGTCCCTGGCGCTGTGAAGCGACAGTGCTAACCGCCGTGCCACCGTGCTTCACCAGTTAAGATGCTGATTCGGTTGATAGAGTGGTGGAGCGTTCTGCGACGCCACACCCCATTGGGCTGCCCCAACGTTCCTTCGGACGTGACGTTCTCTCTGAAGTCTCTCCGCGGGGTTAGCCAGGGGCCATCGCATCCTCAGGGGAGAAAGAGGCGACGGCTCACAAACTACTCGGTCAGACAGATTGAACGGCGGAGAAGGTAACAGGCAAAACAAAGAACCACTTGACAAGTTAATGGGGCCGAGAAACAAAGGGTGGTGGAAGCGATCGGGGATGGGAGGGGGGGGGGCGGGTGACGGGAGTGCCCCATGGGTTGGGGGGGTCCGGAAAGTCTAACGGCTAACGGAAGGTCTTAGCCAGCGACGGAGAGAATTTGCTTGACACGTGACAGGGTGGGAGTTGGAGGGGTGATGAAGGTGGGAGTCTGGCGTGGAGGAGGGTGGTGAGTGGAGCAGGAAAAGCAGCTGGGCAAAAGTGCCCAGTGCAGAAGGCAATGGAGAGGAGAGTTCACGTTCAGGAATGGAAGAGTGACCCATGTGGATTTTCCCCGTGCCTCCCGGGGCCCTAACTGGTTGCTTGCTTACTCTGAACTGCCTTGAGATTAGGGAGACAGTAACATTGGCCTGTGCTCTTTAACAATGACAGGAGGGTACATGAATGATTACTCTGCACAGAGCTCAGAAGCCTGGGCATATAAAAGATAGACAGCACTGGAACACAACCTGTATTGCTCCATACAATCATCATTGGGATTGCATTGCACGAGACGTTGATGTGCAAGCTGATGGATTAGTCCATTCTGCAAACATGACTCATGAATATACAATAATGTACATCAATTCAACACAGTTTCCATTGTGCAACTGCAAAGAACAGACATTAAAAACAGTAATACATGTGGGCACATGATAATGAATAATTTTGCAAAACGTTCGCAATATTGAACTCTAAATAATTCTGGAGCATAGGTATAGAACCGACTGTTTACTGGTGATAGCTCAATAAGCTCTGATGTATTTGACGTTTTTATTACATCCCTCAGCATCCCAAATGTATTTTTTTCTTTCGCGTGAGGTGCATTGAAATGATGGAATTCTACTGTTCGGAGGTATCACTAAAGGCAGGCAAGACCGATCAAAGAGACGGGACTAATAGTGAGAAATTGGGAATTGCTCCACTGGTTTACGCTATGTGAGTGGCCCCCGTTCCAACTCAACAATCCCGGCCACAGAGTGTCCCCTTAGACACGTCCATCGGCGCCCTTCCCTCCCGCAACCTTTATCAGCAGGTTCAGCAGGCTGGGCCCAGAACAGGAGGCCAGATCCGACACTCAGTCAAAAGGCAGTCCGCTGACCACAAGGCGGCAGACTGCCTGCCTTGCAACCTCGTGATGCGACATGAGGGAACGGGATCCCTCCAAGCTCAACACCCTGCGTTTATTTTTTTTCCCGGGAGCGAGGCCTGCCTGACACCAGTGGGCCCGCGGGGCAGAATGGAACCCAGACCGTTCAAACGCAAAGGGCCGAGGGCTGGAATTTTCCCTTGGGGACGGGGGAACAGGAGCTGGGACGGATTCCCTCTGTCACTGGCCTGGAGACTGCCCCCCCCCCCCCCTGTCCTTTGTAGCGAGGTGGGCGGCCTCTCAAGGCCGGAGGGCCCAATCAGAGGCCTTCATGGTTCGAGGGGAGCAGCAGGTCACAGCAGCACAGGGCAAGGAGCTGAGAGGGTGCTTCAACATGGAGAAGCAACCCCCCCCCGCCCCCCACCCCCACAACATTTGTAAAAACTGTGAACAAAAAAAATGTTGGAATATCTCAGGCTTCACCTATGCCCAATGGTCACATATTCGGTTCTATTTTATTGGCGAGCTTATTCTGTTCTGTCGTCCCTTCATAATCTTTTCCAGATGGACCACTTTGGGGGTTCGTGGGGTGGGGTGAGGGAGGCAAATCCCCCAAGGGGAGGGCTTGAGGCCTGCCTTCTGCTGGCTGTCTGCCTCCCTGGGGCGGATAACTCCCCTCCCTCCCCCGCTTCCCCCTCCAGCCCACCTCGGCAGGATGTGGCCGCACCAGGAGCAGGGTAGGGAAACTGAAACGCTGACGGTCAGGGATATTTTCAGGCCGCTGCCATCTTTGTTTTTATGACCTCTGACCTTCGGCAGGGCCTGAAAATTCTGCCCTGTGTGTGTGTGCGGGGCCTGGGCAGGCTGGGCAGGCCTTTAACCCAGGCTTCAGGAACATGGGTTTATGGTGGGCCGGACAGGGGTGGAGGGGTGGTAGGTGGTGGGGGTGGGTTGTGAGGTGGGGGTGGGGGGGGGGGGGGGAATGCAGGGTATGGTCATGAGCCCGAACTTGCCAGCAGCGAGATCTTCTCAGCAACCTACCTGGACGCAATCAGGCCCAAAGAGAGGGATGAGCCTTCTGTCGGCTCTGGGGGTAAGATAGGTTTTGACCGAGGCAAGTTGGAGATCATGCGGCACCCCTCAACCTGGACACCCTTTCGGAAATGCTTTAAATTAAAATTTGGAGGGGCCAAGCAGGCAGGCAGGCCCCTGTGGATGTCCCACCGGGCTGTGGTGTGGGTGGTGGCCGAGGATATGGCTTCCCTTGCTTGACGGTCCTCTCTTTGGGCGGAGGGCTTCCAGCTCCAGAGGCCCCTGAGGGTGCTGCACCACCGAGGGTGGGGGGTGTAGGGGGTGCCTTGCGTGGGGGGGGGGGTGCCCTGCCACTGCAGAAATGTAAGCAGGCTGGGCGAAAAAGTCATCTTTATTGGGCCATTAATGATTAAAATTGGCTTCCTGCGACTTTCCCAGAAAGTCCAAACTTCAAAGTCAACGCATCTCCAAATTTTCCCATCCTGCCCGCTGGTGTCAGGTTGGAAATTCCCACCTTATATTTGGGAACTGGACGGAGAGTGTTTAAGTGTACTGGATAGCACAAGGAATTAAATCATTAACCCTGCCTGTCTGACGTA
The DNA here is from genome assembly GCF_902713615.1 of Scyliorhinus canicula. Taxonomy (NCBI): domain Eukaryota; kingdom Metazoa; phylum Chordata; class Chondrichthyes; order Carcharhiniformes; family Scyliorhinidae; genus Scyliorhinus; species Scyliorhinus canicula. Next base: position 18,798,526 of record NC_052170.1, on the reverse strand, counting down.
CATCTAATCTCAGGGCGGAAAGGGTGTTGGAACTGAAGTCTTCCACGGTTGCCTTCTCGTGCCAACAGAGAGAAGGACCCATTCCGTCTTCCGCAGTCACTGGACACCTATCTCGGCAAATATATAAGCATTTCCGGCTATTAGGGGAGGGTGACCCCACAGCAGCCTTAGTCAAAGTTGGTCATGGGCCCACTCCTTCTCCCGCCTCTTCCCCCCCCCCCCCCCACAACGTTCCCAACCCATCCCAACCCCCTCAAACGAAAGAAAATTGAGAGATTTTGATATACATTTCCCTGTCTCCAGGGAACGGGGAGAGGGGTGGAGCGGTGGCTAGTAATCAACAGGACGTCGCCTTGCTCACCTTTGACCTGATTCTTAAGACATCAGAGGGTTCCGGGGGTCAACGTTGACGGCATCCAAAACAACTCCCTCTCGACTAAATACGACATCTCCGCTGGGGTGGGGATGGTGGTGTCTGTCACACCGGCAGAAGGGTGCGATTCCGTGAGTATGACTATGTCAGCCTGTTGCTTGACTGGTCTGGGAGACAGCTCTCTGAATGCTGGGAGAAGCCCCCCCCCCCCCCCCCCCCAGATCTGAGTAAGGAGCCTTTGGAGTGTCAGCATGGCTGGATGTGTCATTGCTGGGTCCATGGCCAATGCCGGGTGGTTTGTCCAGGTTCATTGCTTTGCTGCTGAAATTTGGTACCAGCCAGGACCATTACAGGGTCAGCGGCATTGCTGTGGGTCTGGAGCGACGGGTAGGCCAGAGCGGGTAAGGACGGCAGATTTTTATCTCGAACGGACATTGATGAACCTGTTGGGCTGATACGACAATCGAGGGTGGGTTCAAGGTCACCATTATTGGGATCATTCTACATTGCAGATTTAACAATGAACTGACTTCAAATTCCGCCAGTTGCCGTGAAGCCATTCTGTACTCATGTCTGCTGAGCGTTAGCCTGGGCTCCTGATTTACCCTTCGCATGGCAGAACCTCTGTGTCACTGCATCCCCTGTTAGTGGCTCAGTCGGATTTTAATAACAATCCAACACTTCAATTTGCCAACTATTTATTGATAAATTGTTTAAATTATTGAACTGCCATAGCGATTACATTCACGGTCTCTGGACATTGAGTCCAGGCCTCAAGTTCTTCATAACCAGCATCAAAAGCAATAAACTACCCATTTCACTGGGCAGGTACAGCACGGGGTTAGATACAGAGTAAACCTCCCTCTACACTGTCCCCATCAAACACTCCCAGGGCAGGTACAGCACGGGGTTAGATACAGAGTAAAGCTCCCTCTATACTGTCCCCATCAAACACTCCCAGGACAGGTACAGCACGGGGTTAGATACAGAGTAAAGCTCCCTCTACATTGTCCCCATCACACACTCCCAGGACAGGTACAGCACGGGCTCAGATACAGAGTAAAGCTCTCTCTACACTGTCCCCATCAAACACTCCCAGGACAGGTACAGCATGGTGTTGGATACAGAGTAAACCTCCCTCTACACTGTCCCCATCAAACACTCCCAGGACAGGTACAGCACGGGGTTAGATACAGAGTAAAGCTCCCTCTATACTGTCCCCATCAAACACTCCCAGGACAGGTACAGCACGGGGTTAGATACAGAGTAAAGCTCCCTCTACACTGTCCCCATCAAACACTCCCAGGACAGGTACAGCACGGGGTTAGATACAGAGTAAAGCTCCCTCTACACTGTCCCCATCAAACACTCCCAGGACAGGTACAGCACGGGGTTAGATACAAAGTAAAGCTCCCTCTGCACTGTCCCCATCAAACACTCCCAGGACAGGTACAGCACGGGGTTAGATACAGAGTAAAGCTCCCTCTACACTGTCCCTATCAGACACTCCCAGGACAGGTACAGCACGGGGTTAGATACAGAGTAAAGCTCCCTCTACACTGTCCCTATCAGACACTCCCAGGACAGGGACAGCACGGGATTAGATACAGAGTAAAGCTCCCTCTGCACTGTCCCTATCAAACACTCCCAGGACAGGTACAGCACGGGGCTAGATACAGAGTAAAGCTCCCTCTACACTGACCCCATCAAACACTCCCAGGACGTACAGCACAGGGTTAGATACAGAGTAAAGCTCCAACTGTGTTGAAGAAACGTTTTTGCATGACACTAAACCTGGAATTAGTAGCCACATGCCTTGCAGTGCACCAGAAAGTGTTATAGTCCCTTGCTCACTTGGAATGAACCTCTCGTGCTTATTTCCAGCAGAAATAAGACAGAGACATCAGTCACTTGAACTCAGTCACCAAGGGATATGACATTTCATAAAAGACACCTTTATGATGGAGAAACTTGATCTCAGGTCTCCTACAAGGTTTGTGGTTTACACTCATCTCCGTGATGTCAAGAACACAATATGGAAGAATGATATTTCTGATGAAGTCAATGTCTACCCCCTTTTATTCAGTCATCAGGTACACATTCTCACGCAGGAGATCAGGACAACTGTTTACTGAGCTGAACTTCACATTCACTGTCCTGTACGTACCGTTTACTCCCACACTGATATGAATGATATGAGCGATAAACAGACAAGACAAATATGGATGTTATCATCCCCAAAGGAGGCTACATTCTGTTGAATGAGGGGAGCTACCTAGTATGCCGTGATTCATCATTCAGAAAAATAATATGAGAGCAAAGTACTGCAAACAATGTAATAAAGTAGTCATGATATTTACAGCTGTGTTATCACAGGAATTGGTGAGTTATCATCACGATTACTGGTGTGTTATCATCACTGTTACTGGTGTGTTATCATCATCGTTACTGGTGTGTTATCATCACAGTTAGTGGTGTGTCATCATCACTGTTACTGGTGTGTTATCATCACTGTTACAGGTTTGTTATCATCATCGTTACTGGTGTGTTATCATCACAGTTAGTGGTGTGTTATCATCACTGTTACTGGTGTGTTATCATCACTGTTACTGATGTGTTATCATTACTGTTACTGGTGTGTTATCATCACTGTTACAGGTGTGTTATCATCACTGTTACTGGTGTGTTATCATCACTGTTACTGGTGTGTTATCATCACAGTTACTGGTGTGTTATCATCACTGTTACTGGTGTGTTATCATCACAGTTACTGGTGTGTTATCATCACTGTTACTGGTGTGTTATCATCACTGTTACTGATGTGTTATCATTACTGTTACTGGTGTGTTATCATCACTGTTACAGGTGTGTTATCATCACTGTTACTGGTGTGTTATCATCACAGTTACTGGTGTGTTATCATCACTGTTACTGGTGTGTTATCATCACAGTTACTGGTGTGTTATCATCACTGTTACTGGTGCGTTATCATCACAGTTACTGGTGTGTTATCATCACTGTTACTGGTGCGTTATCATCACAGTTACTGGTGTAATATCATCACTGATGCTGGTGTGTCATCATCACTGTTACTGGTGTGTTATCATCACAGTTACTGGTGTAATATCATCACTGATGCTGGTGTGTCATCATCACTGTTACTGGTGTGTTATCATCACAGTTACTGGTGTAATGTCATCACTATTACTGGTGTGTTATCATCACAGTTACTGGTGTAATATTATCACTGTTACTGGTACGTTATCATCACTGTTACTGGTGTGTTATCATCACTGTTACTGGTGTGTTATCATCACTGTTACAGGTGTGTCATCATCAGCGTTACAGGTGTGTCATCATTACTGTTATGGGTGTGTTATCATCACTGTTACTGGTGTGTTATTATCACCGTTACTGGTGTGTTATCATCACCGTTACTGGTGTGTTATCATTACTGTTACTGGTGTGTTATCATCACAGTTACTGGTGTGTTATCATCACAGTTACTGGTGTGTTATCATCACTGTTACTGATGTGTTATCATTACTGTCACTCGTGTGTTATCATCACCGTTACTGGTGTGTTATCATCACTGTTACTGGTGCGTTATCATCACAGTTACTGGTGTGTTATCATCACTGTTACTGGTGTGATAACATTACTGTTACTGGTGTGTTATCATCACAGTTACTGGTGTGTTATCATCACTGTTACTGGTGCGTTATCATCACAGTTACTGGTGCGTTATCATCACTGTTACTGGTGTGATAACATTACTGTTACTGGTGTGTTATCATCACAGTTACTGGTGTGTTATCATCACTGTTACTGGTGCGTTATCATCACCGTTACTGGTGTGTTATCATCACTGTAACTGGTGTGTTATCATCACAGTTACTGGTGTGTCATCATCACTGTTACTGGTGCGTTATCATCACTGTAACTGGTGTGTTATCATCACAGTTACTGGTGTAATATCATCACTGATGCTGGTGTGTCATCATCACTGTTACTGGTGTGTTACCTTCACAGTTATTGGTGTGTTATCATCAGAGTTACTGGTGTGTTATCATCACTGTTACTAGTGTGTTATCATTACTGCTATGGGTGTGTTATCATCACTGTTACTGGTGTGTTATTATCACTGTTACTGGTGTGTTATTATCACTGTTACTGGTGCGTTATCATCACTGTTACTGGTGTGTTATCATTACTGTTACTGCTGTGTTATCTTTCACAGTTACTGGTGTGTTATCATCACTGTTACTGGTGTGTTATCATCATCGTTACAGGTGTGTCATCATCACTGTTACGGGTGTGTTATCATCACTGTTACTGGTGTGTTGTCATCACTGTTACTGTTGCGTTATCATCACTGTTACTGGTGTGTTATCATCACCATTACAGGTGTGTCATCATCACTGTTACTGCTGTGTTATCATCACTGTTACAGGTGTGTTATCATTACTGTTACAGGTGTGTTATCATCACTGTTACTGGTGTGTTATCATCACAGTTACTGGTGTGTTATCATCACAGTTACTGGTGTGTTATCATCACAGTTACTGGTGTGTTATCATTACTGTTACTGGTGTGTTATCATCACTGTTACAGGTGTGTTATCATCACTGTTACAGGTGTGTTATCATTACTGTTAGAGGTGTGTTATCATCACAGTTACTGGTGTGTTATCATCACTGTTACTGGTGTGTTATCGTCACTGTTACTGGTGTGTTATCATCACTGTTACTGGTGTGTTATCATCACTGTTGCTGGTTTGTCATCATCAGTTACTGGTGTGTTATCATCACTGTTACTGGTGTGTTATCATCACTGTTACTGGTGTGTTATCATCACTGTTACTGGTGTGTTATCATCACTGTTGCTGGTTTGTTATCATCAGTTACTGGTGTGTTATCATCACTATTAAAGGTGTGTTGTCATCACTGTTACTGGTGAGTTATCATCACTGTTACTGGTGTGTTATTATAACAGTTACTGGTGTGTTATCATCACTGTTACTGGTGTGTTATCATCGCTGTTACAGGTGTGTTGTCATCACTGTTACTGGTGTGTTATCATCAGTGTTACTGGTGTGTTATCATCACTGTTACAGGTGTGTTATCATCACTGTTACTGGTGTGTTATTATCACTGTTACTTGTGTGTTATCATCACAGTTAGTGGTGTGTTATCATCATTGTTACTGGTGTGTTATCATCACTGTTCCTGCTGTGTTATCATCACTGTAACTGGTGTGTTATCATCACTGTTACAGGTGTGTTATCATCATCGTTACTGGTGTGTTATCATCACAGTTAGTGGTGTGTCATCATCACTGTTACTGGTGTGTTATTATTACTGTTACTGCTGTGTTACCTTCACAGTTACTGGTGTGTAATCATCACTGTTACTGGTGTGTTATCATCAGAGTTACTGGTGTGTTATCATCACTGTTACTGATGTGTTATCTTCACAGTTACTGGTGTGTTATCATCACTGTTACTGGTGTGTTATCATCACCGTTACAGGTGTGTCATCATCACTGTTACGGGTGTGTTATCATCACTGTTACTGGTGTGTTATCATCACCGTTACAGGTGTGTCATCATCACCGTTACAGGTGTGTCATCATCACTGATCCTGGTGTGTTATCATCACTGTTCCTGCTGTGTTATCTTCACAGTTACTGGTGTGTTGTACAACCAGTATACAACACTAAGTAATCCTTAATAACTTTCCAAATAACATCCAGAAGACAAAAGAAACACCTTTTAACAAAAGCACATTAGGTTTACATTCACTACTGAGAACATTTATAATTCTGAATTCACCAAATGATCAAGACATAGTCTTTTCATGGCAGAGAGAACAACAGTACACCTGCTCTGTCTGGCTTCAGCTCCAACACTGAAAACAAAACTAAAACACACCCTGCAGCAAACAGCCTAAAGTGAAAGTAAAATGCTGACAGACAATACAGCTCCACCCACACTCTGACATCACTGTAGTAGTATGAGCAGCCAAACATTTCTTAAAGCGACGTTCTCATGACATTATCACTGTTACTGATGTGTTATTATCACTGTTACTGATGTGTTATAATCACTGTTACTGATGTGCTATAATCACTGTTACTGATATGTTATAATCACTGTTACTGATGTGTTATAATCACTGTTACTGATGTGTTATAATCACTGTTACTGATGTGCTATAATCACTGTTACTGATATGTTATAATCACTGTTACTGATGTGTTATAATCACTGTTACTGATGTGTTATAATCACTGTTACTGATGTGTTATAATCACTGTTACTGATATGTTATAATCACTGTTATAATGTGTTATAATCACTGTTACTGATGTGTTATAATCACTGTTACTGATATGTTATAATCACTGTTACTGATGTGTTATAATCACTGTTACTGATATGTTATAATTACTGTTACTGATGGGTATAATTGCTGTTACTGGTATGTTATCACCCCTGTTACTGGGGTGCTGTCATCACATTTACAAATGTTGTTATCATTAGTGTTGCTGGTGAGTTATTATCACTGTTTCTGTTATCCTCAGTGATACTGAAGTGATGTCATCGCTATTACTGGTGTATTATCACCCCTGTTACTGATGTGTTATCATCAATGATACTGAGGTGTCATCATCACTGTTACTGGTGTGTTATCATCACTGTTACTGATGTGTTATAATCACTGTTACTGATATGTTATTATCACTGTTACTGATGTGTTATCATCACTGTTAGTGGTGTGTTATCATCACTGTTAGTGGTGTGTTATCATCACTGTTAGTGGTGTGTTATCATCACTGTTAGTGGTGTGTGGCCATCACTGTTACTGGTGTGTTATCATCACTGTTACTGGTGTGTTATCATCACTGTTAGTGGTGTGTTATCATCACTGTTAGTGGTGTGTTATCATCACTGTTAGTGGTGTGTGGCCATCACTGTTACTGGTGTGTTATCACCACTGTTAATGGTCTGTTATCATCATTGGTACTGATACGTTGCCATGACAGTTACTGGTATTTTATCCTCACTGTTACTGGTGTGTTATCATCGCTGTTACTTGTGTTATCACCACTGTTACTGGTGTGTTATCATCACGTTAATGGTCTGTTATCATCACTGTTACTGCTGCATTATCATCACTGTTACTGGTGTGTTATCATCACTGTTACTGCTGCATTATCATCACTGTTTCTGGTGTGTTACCATCTCTGTTACTGGTATGTGGCCATCAGTGTTAAAGGTGTGTTATGATCACTGTTACTGGTATGTGGCCATCAGTGTTAAAGGTGTGTTATTATCACTGTTACTGGTATGTTACCATGGCTGTTACTGATCTATGATTATCACTGTTACAGGTATGTTAACTTCACTAATGCTGGTTTGATATCATCACAGTTACTCGTGCATTATCTTCACTTTTACTGTAGTGTTCTCACCACTGTTACTGGTGTGTTATCATGACTATTACTGATGTGATATCATCACTGTTACTAGCGTATTATCATCACTGTTACTTGTGTGTTCTCATTCCTATTACTGATGTGTTTTCATGTTAGAGGAGTGTTATCATCATTCTTCATGGAGTGTTACCATCCATGTTGCTGCCATGTTAGTATCACTGTTACTGGTGTGTTATCATCACTGTTTCTAATGTGTTATCATAAATGTTGCTGGTGTGTTATCACCACTGTTGCTTGTGCATTATCATCACTGTTTCTGGTGTGTTATCATCACTGTTACTGGTGTGTTATCACCACTGTTACTTGTACGTTATCATCACTGTTACTGGTGTGTTATCACCACTGTTACTTGTGCGTTATCATCACTGTTTCTGGTGTGTTATCATCACTGTTACTGGTGCGTTATCATCATTGTTTCTGCTGTGTTATCATCACTGTTTCTGGTGTGTTGTCATCACTGTTGCTGGTGTGTTATCACCACTGTTTCGGGTGCGTTATCATCACTCTTACTGCGTGTTATGATCACTGTTACTGGTGTGTTATCATCACTGTTTCTGGTGTGTTATCATCACTGTTACTGGTGCGTTATTATCATTGCTTCTGGTGTGTTATCATCACTATTTCTGGTGTGTTGTCATCACTGTTGCTTGTGTGTTATCACCACTGTTTCTGGTGTGTTACCATCACTGTTACTGGTGTGTTATCATCACTGTTACTGGTGTGTTATCATCACTGTTACTGAAGTGTTATCATCACTGTTACGGATAGGTTATCATTGTTACTGGTGCGTTATCATCACTCTTATTGCGTGTTATGATCACTGTTACTGGTGTGTTATCATCACTGTTTCTGGTGTGTTATCATCACTGTTACTGCTGTGTTATCATCACTGTTACTGGTGTGTTATCATCACTGATGTGGTGTGATATTATTGTTATGGGCCAGGGTTTAGAGAACCCCAAAGTGTATCATGGAGTTCACCTGAGCCACAACTTTTAATAGATTGTGGTATGGGGAGCACATGGCCCACTCGACAGGTGTGGTACAGCAGAAATGGAAAAGTATTTTTAAAAAGCAAAACAATTTTTATTCTATGAACTCAAGTTAAGCTTTTTAAACATACAGTGAACATCTTAGCAACCATCAATTCAAATACAACCCCCAAAGAATACAACACTAAGTAATCCTTAATAACTTCCCAAACAACATCCAGAAGATAAAAGAAACACCTTTTAACAAAAGCACATTAGGTTCACATTCACTACTGAAAACATTTATAATTCTGAATTCACCAAATGATCAAGAGATAGTCTTTTCATGGCAGAGAGGACAACAGTACACCTGCTCTGTCTGGCTTCAGCTCCAACACTGAAAACAAAACTAAAACACACCCTGCAGCAAACAGCCTAAAATCAAAGTAAAACGCTGACAGACAATGCAGCTTCACCCACACTCTGACATCACTGTAGTAATATGAGCAGTCAAACATTTCTTAAAGCGACATTCTCATGACATTATCATTGTTACTGATGTGTTATAATCACTGTTCCTGATGTGTTATAATCACTGTTATAATGTGTTATAATCACTGTTACTGATGTGTTACAATCACTGTTACTGATGTGTTATAATCACTGTTACTGATGTGTTATAATCACTGTTACTGATGTGTTATAATCACTGTTACTGATATGTTATAATCACTGTTACTGATGTGTTATAATCACTGTTACTAATGTGTTATAATCACTGTTACTGATATGTTACAATCACTGTTACTGATGTGTTATAATCACTGTTACTGATGTGTTATAATCACTGTTACTGATGTGTTATAATCACGTTTACTGATATGTTATAATCACTGTTACTGATGTGTTATAATCACTGTTACTGATATTTTATAATTACTATTACTGATATGTTATAATTACTGTTACTGATGGGTATAATTGCTGTTACTGGTATGTTATCGCCCCTGTTACTGGGGTGCTATCATCACCTTTACAAATGTTGTTATCATTAGTGTTGGTGATGAGTTATTATCACTTTTTCTGTTATCCTCAGTGATACTGAAGTGATGTCATCGCTATTACTGGTGTATTATCACCCCTGTTACTGATGTGTTATCATCAATGATACTGAGGTGTCATCATCACTGTTACTGGTGTGTTATCATCACTGTTAGTGGTGTGTTATCATTACTGTCACTGGTGTGTTATCATCACTGTTACTGGTGTGTGACCATCAGTGTTAAAGGTGGGTTATGATCACTGTTACTGATATGTTACCGTAGCCTTACTGATGTGTGATTTACACTGTTGCTGGTATGTTAACATCACTAATGCATGTTCGATATCATCACTGTTACTTGTGTGTTCTCATTCCTATTACTGATGTGTTTTCATGTTAGAGGAGTGTTATGATCACTGTTCCAGGTGTGTTACCGTCCATGTTGTTGCTATGTTATCACTGATATTGGTGTGTTATCATCACTGTTACTAATGTGCTGTCATAAATGTTGCTGGTGTGTTATCATAACAGTTACTGGTGTGTTATCATAACTGTTACTGGCGTGTTATCATAACAGTTCCTGGTATGTTATCATCACTGTTACTGGTGTGTTATCATAACAGTTACTGGTGTGATATAACAGTTACTGGTATGTTATCACTGTTACTGGTGTGTTATCATCACTGTTACTGGTGTATTATCATCACTGTTACTGGCGTGTTATCATAACAGTTACTGGTGTGTTATAACAGTTACTGGTATGTTATCACTGTTACTGGTGTATTATCATCACTGTTACTGGTGTGTTATCATTACTGTTAGTGGTGTGTTATCATTACTGTTAGTGGTGTGTTATCATTACTGTTACTGGTGTGTTATCATCACTGTTACTGGTGTGTTATCATCACTGTTATAATGTGTTCACTGTTACTGATGTGTTATAATCACTGTTACTGATGTGTTATAATCACTGTTACTGATGTGTTATAATCACTGTTACTGATGTGTTATAATCACTGTTACTGATATGTTATAATTACTGTTACTGATGGGTATAATTGCTGTTACTGGTATGTTATCGCCCCTGTTACTGGGGTGCTGTCATCACATTTACAAATGTTGTTATCATTAGTGTTGCTGATGAGTTATTATCACTGTTTCTGTTATCCTCAGTGATACTGAAGTGATGTCATCGCTATTACTGGTGTATTATCACCCCTGTTACTGATGTGTTATCATCAATGATACTGAGGTGTCATCATTACTGTTACTGGTGTGTTATCATCACTGTTAGTGGTGTGTTATCATTACTGTTACTGGTGTGTTATCATCACTGTTACTGGTGTGTTATCATCACTGTTACTGGTGTGTTATCATCACTGTTACTGGTGCGTTATCATCACTGTTACTGGTGTGTTATCATCATTGTTACTGGTGCGTTATCATCACTGTTACTGGTGTGTTATCATCACTGTTACTGGTGTGTTATCATTACTGTTAGAGGTGTGTTATCATCACTGTTACTGGTGTGTTATCATTACTGTTACTGGTGTGTTATCATTACTGTTAGAGGTGTGTTATCATCACTGTTACTGGTGTGTTATCATTACTGTAACTGGTGTGTTATCATCACTGTTACTGGTGTGTTATCATTACTGTTAGAGGTGTGTTATCATCACTGTTACTGGTGTGTTATCATCACTGTCACTGGTGTGTTATCATCACTGTTACTGGTGTGTTATCATCACTGTTACTGGTGTGTTATCATCACTGTCACTGGTGTGTTATCATCACTGTTACTGGTGTGTTATCATTACTGTTACAGGTGTGTTATCATTACTGTTACTGGTGTGTTATCATCACTGTTACTGGTGTGTTATCATTACTGTTACAGGTGTGTTATCATTACTGTTACTGGTGTGTTATCATCACTGTCACTGGTGTGTTATCATCACTGTTACTGGTGTGTTATCATTACTGTTACAGGTGTGTTATCATTACTGTTACAGGTGTGTTATCATCACTGTTACTGGTGTGTTATCATCACTGTTACTGGTGTGTTATCATCACTGTTACTGGTGTGTTATCGTCACTGTTACTGGTGTGTTATCATCACTGTTACTGGTGTGTTATCATCACTGTTACTGGTGTGTTATCATCACTGTTACTGGTGTGTTATCATCACTGTTACTGGTGTGTTATCATCACTGTTACTGGTGTGTTATCATCACTGTTACTGGTGTGTTATCATCACTGTTACTGGTGTGTTATCATCACTGTTACTGGTGTGTTATCGTCACTGTTACTGGTGTGTTATCATCACTGTTACAGGTGTGTTATCGTCACTGTTACTGGTGTGTTATCATCACTGTTACTGGTGTGTTATCATCACTGTTACTGGTGTGTTATCATCACTGTTACTGGTGTGTTATCGTCACTGTTACTGGTGTGTTATCATCACTGTTACTGGTGTGTTATCATCACTGTTGCTGGTTTGTCATCATCAGTTACTGGTGTGTTATCATCACTGTTACTGGTGTGTTATCATCACTGTTACTGGTGTGTTATCATCACTGTCACTGGTGTGTTATCATCACTGTTACTGGTGTGTTATCATCACTGTTACTGGTGTGTTATCATCACTGTTGCTGGTTTGTTATCATCAGTTACTGGTGTGTTATCATCACTATTAAAGGTGTGTTGTCATCACTGTTACTGGTGTGTTATCATCACTGTTACTGGTGTGTTATTATAACAGTTACTGGTGTGTTATCATCACTGTTACTGGTGTGTTATCATCACTGTTGCTGGTGTGTTATCATCGCTGTTACAGGTGTGTTGTCATCACTGTTACTGGTGTGTTATCATCAGTGTTACTGGTGTGTTATCATCACTGTTACTGGTGTGTTATTATCACTGTTACTTGTGTGTTATCATCACAGTTAGTGGTGTGTTATCATCATTGTTACTGGTGTGTTATCATCACTGTTCCTGCTGTGTTATCATCACTGTAACTGGTGTGTTATCATCACTGTTACAGGTGTGTTATCATCACCGTTACTGGTGTGTTATCATCACAGTTAGTGGTGTGTCATCTTCACTGTTACTGGTGTGTTATTATTACTGTTACTGCTGTGTTACCTTCACAGTTACTGATGTGTAATCATCACTGTTACTGGTGTGTTATCATCAGAGTTACTGGTGTGTTATCATCACTGTTACTGATGTGTTATCTTCACAGTTACTGGTGTGTTATCATCACTGTTACTGGTGTGTTATCATCACCGTTACAGGTGTGTCATCATCACCGTTACAGGTGTGTCATCATCACTGATCCTGGTGTGTTATCATCACTGTTCCTGCTGTGTTATCTTCACAGTTACTGGTGTGTTGTACAACCAGTATACAACACTAAGTAATCCTTAATAACTTCCCAAATAACATCCAGAAGACAAAAGAAACACCTTTTAACAAAAGCACATTAGGTTTACATTCGCTACTGAGAACATTTATAATTCTGAATTCACCAAATGATCAAGAGATAGTCTTTTCATGGCAGGGAGAACAACAGTACACCTGCTCTGTCTGGCTTCAGCTCCAACACTGAAAACAAAACTAAAACACACCCTGCAGCAAACAGCCTAAAATGAAAGTAAAATGCTGACAGACAATACAGCTCCACCCACACTCTGACATCACTGTAGTAGTATGAGCAGCCAAACATTTCTTAAAGCGACGTTCTCATGACATTATCACTGTTACTGATGTGTTATTATCACTGTTACTGATGTGTTATAATCACTGTTACTGATGTGTTATAATCACTGTTATAATGTGCTATAATCACTGTTACTGATATGTTATAATCACTGTTACTGATGTGTTATAATCACTGTTATAATGTGCTATAATCACTGTTACTGATGTGTTATAATCACTGTTACTGATATGTTATAATCACTGTTACTGATGTGTTATAATCACTGTTACTGATGTGTTATAATCACTGTTACTGATGTGTTATAATCACTGTTATAATGTGTTATAATCACTGTTACTGATGTGTTATAATCACTGTTACTGATATGTTATAATCACTGTTACTGATGTGTTATAATCACTGTTACTGATGTGTTATAATCTCTGTTACTGATGTGTTATAATCACTGTTACTGATATGTTATAATTACTGTTACTGATGGGTATAATTGCTGTTACTGGTATGTTATCACCCCTGTTACTGGGGTGCTGTCATCACATTTACAAATGTTGTTATCATTAGTGTTGCTGGTGTGTTATTATCACTGTTTCTGTTATCCTCATTGATACTGAAGTGATGTCATCGCTATTACTGGTGTATGATCACCCCTGTTACTGATGTGTTATCATCAATGATACTGAGGTGTCATCATCACTGTTACTGGTGTGTTATCATCACTGTTAGTGGTATGTGGCCATCACTGTTACTGGTGTGTTATCACCACTGTTAATGGTCTGTTATCATCATTGGTACTGATACGTTACCATGACAGTTACTGGTATTTTATCCTCACTGTTACAGGTGTGTTATCATCGCTGTTACTTGTGTTATCACCACTGTTACTGGTGTGTTATCATCACTGTTAATGGTCTGTTATCATCACTGTTACTGGTGTGTTGTCATCACTGTTACTGCTGCATTATCATCACTGTTTCTGGTGTGTTACCATCTCTGTTACTGGTATGTGGCCATCAGTGTTAAAGGTGTGTTATGATCACTGTTACTGGTATGTTACCATGGCTGTTACTGATCTATGATTATCACTGTTACAGGTATGTTAACTTCACTAATGCTGGTTTGATATCATCACAGTTACTCGTGCATTATCTTCACTTTTACTGTAGTGTTCTCACCACTGTTACTGGTGTGTTATCATGACTATTACTGATGTGATATCATCACTGTTACTAGCGTATTATCATCACTGTTACTTGTGTGTTCTCATTCCTATTACTGATGTGTTTTCATGTTAGAGGTGTGTTATCATCATTCTTCATGGAGTGTTACCATCCATGTTGCTGCCATGTTAGTATCACTGTTACTGGTGTGTTATCATCACTGTTTCTAATGTGCTATCATAAATGTTGCTGGTGTGTTATCACCACTGTTGCTTGTGCATTATCATCACTGTTTCTGGTGTGTTATCACCACTGTTACTTGTACGTTATCATCACTGTTACTGGTGTGTTATCACCACTGTTACTTGTGCGTTATCATCACTGTTTCTGGTGTGTTATCATCACTGTTTCTGGTGTGTTGTCATCACTGTTTCTGGTGTGTTATCATCACTGTTTCTGGTGTGTTGTCATCACTGTTTCTGGTGTGTTATCATCACTGTTTCTGGTGTGTTGTCATCACTGTTGCTGGTGTGTTATCACCACTGTTTCGGGTGCGTTATCATCACTCTTACTGCGTGTTATGATCACTGTTACTGGTGTGTTATCATCACTGTTTCTGGTGTGTTATCATCACTGTTACTGGTGCGTTATTATCATTGCTTCTGGTGTGTTTTCATCACTATTTCTGGTGTGTTGTCATCACTGTTGCTTGTGCATTATCATCACTGTTTCTGGTGTGTTATCACCACTGTTACTTGTACGTTATCATCACTGTTACTGGTGTGTTATCACCACTGTTACTTGTGCGTTATCATCACTGTTTCTGGTGTGTTATCATCACTGTTACTGGTGTGTTATCATCACTGTTACTGGTGTGTTATCATCACTGTTACTGAAGTGTTATCATCACTGTTACTGATATGTTATCATTGTTACTGGTGCGTTATCATCACTCTTATTGCGTGTTATGATCACTGTTACTGGTGTGTTATCATCACTGTTTCTGGTGTGTTATCATCACTGTTACTGCTGTGTTATGATCACTGTTACTGGTGTGTTATCATCACTGATGTGGTGTGATATTATTGTTATGGGCCAGGGTTTAGAGAACCCCAAAGTGTATCATGGAGTTCACCTGAGCCACAACTTTTAATAGATTGTGGTATGGGGAGCACATGGCCCACTCGACAGGTGTGGTACAGCAGAAATGGAAAAGTATTTTAAAAAGCAAAACAATTTTTATTCTATGAACTCAAGTTAAGCTTTTTAAACATACAGTGAACATCTTAGCAACCATCAATTCAAATACAACCCCCAAAGAATACAACACTAAGTAATCCTTAATAACTTCCCAAACAACATCCAGAAGATAAAAGAAACACCTTTTAACAAAAGCACATTCGGTTCACATTCACTACTGAAAACATTTATAATTCTGAATTCACCAAATGATCAAGAGATAGTCTTTTCATGGCAGAGAGGACAACAGTACACCTGCTCTGTCTGGCTTCAGCTCCAACACTGAAAACAAAACTAAAACACACCCTGCAGCAAACAGCCTAAAATCAAAGTAAAACGCTGACAGACAATGCAGCTTCACCCACACTCTGACATCACTGTAGTAATATGAGCAGTCAAACATTTCTTAAAGCGACATTCTCATGACATTATCATTGTTACTGATGTGTTACAATCACTGTTACTGATGTGTTATAATCACTGTTACTGATATGTTATAATCACTGTTACTGATGTGTTATAATCACTGTTACTGATGTGTTATAATCACTGTTACTGATATGTTACAATCACTGTTACTGATGTGTTATAATCACTGTTACTGATATGTTATAATCACTGTTACTGATGTGTTATAATCACTGTTACTGATGTGTTATAATCACTCTTACTGATGTGTTATAATCACTGTTACTGATATTTTATAATTACTATTACTGATATGTTATAATTACTGTTACTGATGGGTATAATTGCTGTTACTGGTATGTTATCGCCCCTGTTACTGGGGTGCTATCATCACCTTTACAAATGTTGTTATCATTAGTGTTGGTGATGAGTTATTATCACTTTTTCTGTTATCCTCAGTGATACTGAAGTGATGTCATCGCTATTACTGGTGTATTATCACCCCTGTTACTGATGTGTTATCATCAATGATACTGAGGTGTCATCATCACTGTTACTGGTGTGTTATCATCACTGTTAGTGGTGTGTTATCATTACTGTCACTGGTGTGTTATCATCACTGTTACTGGTGTGTGGCCATCAGTGTTAAAGGTGTGTTATGATCACTGTTACTGATATGTTACCGTAGCCTTACTGATGTGTGATTTACACTGTTGCTGGTATGTTAACATCACTAATGCATGTTCGATATCATCACTGTTACTTGTGTGTTCTCATTCCTATTACTGATGTGTTTTCATGTTAGAGGAGTGTTATGATCACTGTTCCAGGTGTGTTACCGTCCATGTTGTTGCTATGTTATCACTGATACTGGTGTGTTATCATCACTGTTACTAATGTGCTGTCATAAATGTTGCTGGTGTGTTATCATAACAGTTACTGGTGTGTTATCATAACTGTTACTGGCGTGTTATCATAACAATTCCTGGTATGTTATCATCACTGTTACTGGTGTGTTATCATAACAGTTACTGGTGTGTTATAACAGTTACTGGTATGTTATCACTGTTACTGGCGTGTTATCATTACTGTTAGTGGTGTGTTATCATTACTGTTACTGGTGTGTTATCATCACTGTTATAATGTGTTCACTGTTACTGATGTGTTATAATCACTGTTACTGATGTGTTACAATCACTGTTACTGATGTGTTATAATCACTGTTACTGATGTGTTATAATCACTGTTACTGATGTGTTATAATCACTGTTACTGATGTGCTATAATCACTGTTACTGATATGTTATAATCACTGTTACTGATGTGTTATAATCACTGTTACTGATGTGTTATAATCACTGTTACTGATGTGCTATAATCACTGTTACTGATATGTTATAATCACTGTTACTGATGTGTTATAATCACTGTTACTGATGTGTTATAATCACTGTTACTGATATGTTATAATCACTGTTACTGATGTGTTATAATCACTGTTATAATGTGTTATAATCACTGTTACTGATGTGTTATAATCACTGTTACTGATATGTTATAATCACTGTTACTGATGTGTTATAATCACTGCTACTGATATGTTATAATTACTGTTACTGATGGGTATAATTGCTGTTACTGGTATGTTATCACCCCTGTTACTTGGGTGATGTCATCACATTTACAAATGTTGTTATCATTAGTGTTGCTGGTGTGTTATTATCACTGTTTCTGTTATCCTCATTGATACTGAAGTGATGTGATCACTATTACTGGTGTATTATCACCCCTGTTACTGATGTGTTATCATCAATGATATTGATGTGTTATCATCACTGTTACTGGTGTGTGGCCATCACTGTTACTGGTGTGTTATCACCACTGTTAATGGTCTGTTATCATCATTGGTACTGATACGTTGCCATGACAGTTACTGGTATTTTATCCTCACTGTTACTGGTGTGTTATCATCATTGGTACTGATACGTTGCCATGACAGTTACTGGTATTTTATCCTCACTGTTACTGGTGTGTTATCATCGCTGTTACTTGTGTTATCACCACTGTTACTAGTGTGTTATCATCACTGTTAATGGTCTGTTATCATCACTGTTACTGCTGCATTATCATCACTGTTACTGGTGTGTTATCATCACTGTTACTGCTGCATTATCATCACTGTTTCTGGTGTGTTACTGGTATGTGGCCATCAGTGTTAAAGGTGTGTTATGATCACTGTTACTGGTATGTGGCCATCAGTGTTAAAGGTGTGTTATGATCACTGTTACTGGTATGTGGCCATCAGTGTTAAAGGTGTGTTATGATCACTGTTACTGGTATGTTACCATGGCTGTTACTGATCTATGATTATCACTGTTACAGGTATGTTAACTTCACTAATGCTGGCTTGATATCATCACAGTTACTCGTGCATTATCTTCACTTTTACTGTAGTGTTCTCACCACTGTTACTGGTGTGTTATCATGACTATTACTGATGTGATATCATCACTGTTACTAGCGTATTATCATCACTGTTACTTGTGTGTTCTCATTCCTATTACTGATGTGTTTTCATGTTAGACGAGTGTTATCATCATTCTTCATGGAGTGTTACCATCCATGTTGCTGCCATGTTAGTATCACTGTTACTGGTGTGTTATCATCACTGTTTCTAATGTGCTATCATAAATGTTGCTGGTGTGTTATCACCACTGTTGCTTGTGCATTATCATCACTGTTTCTGGTGTGTTATCATCACTGTTACTGGTGTGTTATCACCACTGTTACTTGTACGTTATCATCACTGTTACTGGTGTGTTATCACCACTGTTACTTGTGCGTTATCATCACTGTTTCTGGTGCGTTATCATCATTGTTTCTGCTGTGTTGTCATCACTGTTGCTGGTGTGTTATCATCACTGTTACTGCGTGTTATGATCACTGTTACTGGTGTGTTATCATCACTGTTTCTGGTGTGTTATCATCACTGTTACTGGTGCGTTATTATCATTGCTTCTGGTGTGTTATCATCACTATTTCTGGTGTGTTGTCATCACTATTTCTGGTGTGTTATCACCACTGTTTCTGGTGTGTTACCATCACTGTTACTGGTGTGTTACCATCACTGTTACTGGTGTGTTATCATCACTGTTACTGAAGTGTTATCATCACTGTTACTGATATGTTATCATTGTTACTGGTGCGTTATCATCACTCTTATTGCGTGTTATGATCACTGTTACTGGTGTGTTATCATCACTGTTTCTGGTGTGTTATCATCACTGTTACTGCTGTGTTATGATCACTGTTACTGGTGTGTTATCATCACTGATGTGGTGTTATATTATTGTTATGGGCCAGGGTTTAGAGAACCCCAAAGTGTATCATGGAGTTCACCTGAGCCACAACTTTTAATAGATTGTGGTATGGGGAGCACATGGCCCACTCGACAGGTGTGGTACAGCAGAAATGGAAAAGTATTTTTAAAAAGCAAAACAATTTTTATTCTATGAACTCAAGTTAAGCTTTTTAAACATACAGTGAACATCTTAGCAACCATCAATTCAAATACAACCCCCAAAGAATACAACACTAAGTAATCCTTAATAACTTCCCAAACAACATCCAGAAGATAAAAGAAACACCTTTTAACAAAAGCACATTAGGTTCACATTCACTACTGAAAACATTTATAATTCTGAATTCACCAAATGATCAAGAGATAGTATTTTCATGGCAGAGAGGACAACAGTACACCTGCTCTGTCTGGCTTCAGCTCCAACACTGAAAACAAAACTAAAACACACCCTGCAGCAAACAGCCTAAAATCAAAGTAAAACGCTGACAGACAATGCAGCTTCACCCACACTCTGACATCACTGTAGTAATATGAGCAGTCAAACATTTCTTAAAGCGACATTCTCATGACATTATCATTGTTACTGATGTGTTATAATCACTGTTCCTGATGTGTTATAATCACTGTTATAATGTGTTATAATCACTGTTACTGATGTGTTACAATCACTGTTACTGATGTGTTATAATCACTGTTACTGATGTGTTATAATCACTGTTACTGATGTGTTATAATCACTGTTACTGATATGTTATAATCACTGTTACTGATGTGTTATAATCACTGTTACTAATGTGTTATAATCACTGTTACTGATATGTTACAATCACTGTTACTGATGTGTTATAATCACTGTTACTGATGTGTTATAATCACTGTTACTGATGTGTTATAATCACTGTTACTGATATGTTATAATCACTGTTACTGATGTGTTATAATCACTGTTACTGATATTTTATAATTACTATTACTGATATGTTATAATTACTGTTACTGATGGGTATAATTGCTGTTACTGGTATGTTATCGCCCCTGTTACTGGGGTGCTATCATCACCTTTACAAATGTTGTTATCATTAGTGTTGGTGATGAGTTATTATCACTTTTTCTGTTATCCTCAGTGATACTGAAGTGATGTCATCGCTATTACTGGTGTATTATCACCCCTGTTACTGATGTGTTATCATCAATGATACTGAGGTGTCATCATCACTGTTACTGGTGTGTTATCATCACTGTTAGTGGTGTGTTATCATTACTGTCACTGGTGTGTTATCATCACTGTTACTGGTGTGTGGCCATCAGTGTTAAAGGTGTGTTATGATCACTGTTACTGATATGTTACCGTAGCCTTACTGATGTGTGATTTACACTGTTGCTGGTATGTTAACATCACTAATGCATGTTCGATATCATCACTGTTACTTGTGTGTTCTCATTCCTATTACTGATGTGTTTTCATGTTAGAGGAGTGTTATGATCACTGTTCCAGGTGTGTTACCGTCCATGTTGTTGCTATGTTATCACTGATACTGGTGTGTTATCATCACTGTTACTAATGTGCTGTCATAAATGTTGCTGGTGTGTTATCATAACAGTTACTGGTGTGTTATCATAACAGTTCCTGGTATGTTATCATCACTGTTACTGGTGTGTTATCATAACTGTTTCTGGTGTGTTATAACAGTTACTGGTATGTTATCACTGTTACTGGTGTGTTATCATCACTGTTACTGGTGTGTTATCATCACTGTTACTGGCGTGTTATCATTACTGTTAGTGGTGTGTTATCATTACTGTTACTGGTGTGTTATCATCACTGTTACTGGTGTGTTATCATCACTGTTATAATGTGTTCACTGTTACTGATGTGTTATAATCACTGTTACTGATGTGTTATAATCACTGTTACTGATGTGTTACAATCACTGTTACTGATGTGTTATAATCACTGTTACTGATGTGTTATAATCACTGTTACTGATGTGTTATAATCACTGTTACTGATGTGTTATAATCACTCTTACTGATGTGTTATAATCACTGTTACTGATATTTTATAATTACTATTACTGATATGTTATAATTACTGTTACTGATGGGTATAATTGCTGTTACTGGTATGTTATCACCCCTGTTACTGGGGTGCTATCATCACCTTTACAAATGTTGTTATCATTAGTGTTGCTGATGAGTTATTATCACTGTTTCTGTTATCCTCAGTGATACTGAAGTGATGTCATCGCTATTACTGGTGTATTATCACCCCTGTTACTGATGTGTTATCATCAATGATACTGAGGTGTCATCATTACTGTTACTGGTGTGTTATCATCACTGTTAGTGGTGTGTTATCATTACTGTTACTGGTGGGTTATCATCACTGTTAGTGGTGTGTTATCATTACTGTTACTGGTGTGTTATCATCACTGTTAGTGGTGTGTTATCATTACTGTCACTGGTGTGTTATCATCACTGTTACTGGTGTGTGGCCATCAGTGTTAAAGGTGTGTTATGATCACTGTTACTGATATGTTACCGTAGCCTTACTGATGTGTGATTTACACTGTTGCTGGTATGTTAACATCACTAATGCATGTTCGATATCATCACTGTTACTTGTGTGTTCTCATTCCTATTACTGATGTGTTTTCATGTTAGAGGAGTGTTATGATCACTGTTCCAGGTTTGTTACCGTCCATGTTGTTGCTATGTTATTATCACTGATACTGGTGTGTTATCATCACTGTTACTAATGTGCTGTCATAAATGTTGCTGGTGTGTTATCATAACAGTTACTGGTGTGTTATCATCACTGTTACTGGTGTGTTATCATAACTGTTACTGGCGTGTTATCATAACAGTTCCTGGTATGTTATCATCACTGTTACTGGTGTGTTATAACAGTTACTGGTATGTTATCACTGTTACTGGTGTGTTATCATCACTGTTACTGGTGTGTTATAACAGTTACTGGTATGTTATCACTGTTACTGGTGTGTTATCATCACTGTTACTGGTGTGTTATCATCACTGTTACTGGTGTGTTATAACAGTTACTGGTATGTTATCACTGTTACTGGTGTGTTATCATCACTGTTACGGGTGTGTTATCATCACTGTTACGGGTGTGTTATCATCACTGTTACTGGTGTGTTATCATCACTGTTACTGGCGTGTTATCATTACTGTTAGTGGTGTGTTATCATCACTGTTACTGGTGTGTTATCATCACTGTTACAGGTGTGTTTTCATCACTATTACTGGTGGGTTATCATTACTGTTACTGCTGTGTTATCATCACTGTTACTGGTGGGTTATCATTACTGTTACTGCTGTGTTATCATCACTGTTACTGGTGTGTTATCATAACTGTTACTGCTGTGTTATCATCACCGTTACTGGTGTGTTATCATTACTGTTACTGGTGTGTTATCATTACTGTTACTGGTGTGTTATCATCACTGTTACTGCTGTGTTATCATCACTGTTACTGGTGTGTTATCATCACTGTTACTGGTGTGTTATCATCACTGTTACTGGTGTGTTATCATCACTGTTACTGGTGTGTTATCATCACCGTTACTGGTGTGTTATCATCACTGTTACTGGTGTGTTATCATCACTGTTACTGGTGTGTTATCATCACTGTTACTGGTGTGTTATCATCACTGTTACAGGTGTGTTATCATCACTGTTACTGGTGTGTTATCACTGTTACTGGTGTGCTATCATCACTGTTACTGGTGTGTTATCATTACTGTTACTGGTGTGTTATCATCACTGTTACTGTGTGTTATCATCACTGTTACTGGTGTGTTATCATCACTGTTACTGTGTGTTATCATTATTGTTACTGGTGTGTTATCATTATTGTTACTGGTGTGTTATCATCACTGTTACTGGTGTGTTATCATCACTGTTACTGGTGTTTTATCATCACTCATACTGGTGTGTAATCATCACTGTTACTGGTGCGTTATCATCACTGTTACTGGTGTGTTATCATTACTGTTATTGGTGTGTTATCATCACTATTACTGGTTTGTTATCATCACTGTTACTGGTGTGTTATCATCACTGTTACTGTGTGTTATCATTATTGTTACTGGTGTGTTATCATTATTGTTACTGGTGTGTTATCATCACTGTTACTGGTGTGTTATCATCACTGTTACTGGTGTTTTATCATCACTCATACTGGTGTGTAATCATCACTGTTACTGGTGTGTTATCATCACTGTTACTGGTGTGTTATCATCACTGTTACTGGTGTTTTATCATCACTCATACTGGTGTGTAATCATCACTGTTACTGGTGCGTTATCATCACTGTTACTGGTGTGTTATCATTACTGTTATTGGTGTGTTATCATCACTATTACTGGTTTGTTATCATCACTGTTACTGGTGTGTTATCATCACTGTTACTGGTGTGTTATCATTACTGTTACTGGAGCGTTATCATCACTGTCACTGGTGTGTTATCATCACGTTACTGATGTGTTATCATCACTGTTACAGGTGTGTTATCATTACTGTTACAGGTTTGTTATCATCACTGTTACTGGTGTGTTATCATTATTGTTACTGGTGTGTTATCATCACTGTTACTGGTGTGTTATCATTACTGTTACAGGCGTGTTATCATCACTGTTACTGGTGTGTTATCATCACAGTTACTGGTGTGTTATCATCACTGTTACTGGTGTGTTATCATCACTGTTACTGGTGTGTTATCATCACTGTTACTGGTGTGTTATCATCACTGTTACTGGTGTGTTATCATCACCATTACTGGTGTGTTATCATCACTGTCACTGGTGTGTTATCATCACTGTCACTGGTGTGTTATCATCACTGTCACAGGTGTGTTATCATTACTGTTACTGCTGTGTTATCATTACTGTTACTGGTGCGTTATCATTACTGTTACAGGTGTGTTATCATCACTGTTACTGGTATGTTATCATCACTGTTACTGGTGTGTTATCATTATTGTTACTGGTGTGTTATCACTGTTACTGGTGTGTTATCATCACTGTTACTGGTGTGTATTCATTACTGTTACTGGTGTGTTAGCCTTCCTGTCATTGCTGTCATTTATAACAAGGAGCCACGCAGCATGCCGATGATGGTACCGAGATTGCACAGAGACTGAAATAGGTCACTGAGGCACATGGAGTGAGGAATGTTATTCTGTCACTGAGGGCCAACACTCTACCTGTTTGTGAAGTTTTATTGCATTTCCCAGAGCAATCCACTCCAGCCTGACACACACTTGCACATGATATGAAAATGGAAATGAGAAGTATATGCTCTTGATTCAACATGAAAGATCTATACCTATCTGAGACAGGGAGGCTGCATCCTGTTTATTGCTGTAAAATATTAATTGTTATTATTGATAAACTGTTAATACTTTTCAGCTCCGTTAAATTACACGGTGCACTTAGCGAGATCGCTGTACTGAAATCAATTTACAGCAATCAACCATTTGGAACAGATCCCATCGTGGAGAGAGGGAGATAGGAAGAGAGACCTTGAGAGAGGGGAGAGGGAGAAAGAGGGACAGGGAGAGGGATAGACAGAAAGAGAGAAAGAGGGAGATTGGGAACGACAGAAGGAGAGAAAGAGTGAGAGAAAAAGGGAAGAGAGAGAGAGAGAGAAAGACACATGGAGAGGGAGGGTGATGGAGAGACTGGTACTTAAGGTTACAAAGACAGGGAGGGAGAGAGGGAAGGAGAAACAGAGAGAGAGAAAGACAACATGGTGGGGAGGAGAGAGGGACAGAAAGTGAAATGGGGAAAAAGGCAGTGGGAGAGAAGGGAAACAAAAGCGAGAGAAAGAAAGAGGGCGAGTGAGAGAGGGGGGAGAAAGGGTGGAGAGAAAGTGAAATAGAGCGAAAGAGGGGGGGTGAGAGAAGGAAGGAAAGTGGAGAGAGAGGAGTTTGGCAGGGAGCAAAGCTACTGAGTAGAACATGAAGTGGTGAAAGTGTTAATGAGAGTAAAAGGGAGAGAGGGGCAGTGTGTGGGATTGTCCGTTCCTGGATCTGCGTGTTTCTCGGGCGGCGCGCTGGCCGCGAGATTCGATCTTCCGTCGCTTGTCAAGGGAATTTCCCATTGAAACCACCCCACACCATCGGGAAGCCTGCAGGCGTGGGCACGCTGCCCGCAGCACAAATGAATGGCAAGGATTCCAAGAGGAAAATCTACCGAGTTGATTAAAAGAGAGGCCTGACAAAGAGATGAAGAGCAGGATGTGGAAGGGCAGTGAGGGACTCAGGGCCGAGCGGAAAGAAAGGAAAGAGAGCGGTGGATGATATATGATCCGATGCTTGGATGTTATTAACTGAACACTAGATGGCTTCATGTTGGGGGAATAAGCACATTGTAGTAATCTCATTTCTTTTTGTTGGGCCACTGGGCAGGTTCCAAAAAGGCTGCAAGTGAAGGTAATTAGCTATTACCACACCAATTTGAGTGTTTTATTCAGACATCGAGTGACTGCAAGGATGAAGGACAGGGCAGCGTTAAAAGGTTTCAGCGCCCTGCTCCTTTGTTGCTCAGGCACTTGTCTCCCTTTTGTCAGTGAGTTTATTTTTAAAAAAAATCATGTCGCACATTAGCTCAAAGCCCGGAGAGAGTATCGAGTGTCCTGGGGGTGTATAACGGCTGACACATTATTGGAGAGGCCGATGTGACAGCAGATTGACGTCGTGTCAGCAGCCCGCCAACATTCAGCTTCATTGAGAATGTGACCGGCCTGGCCGAACCTGTAAACCAACCGGGGTCTGCGTGGAGATGGGTCACGAGGAAGAGCACCTGAGGTTGAAGAACTTCTTGTGGCTCCTCTGTTTAATTTTAAGCATAGTTTTCAGGCCGGTTTCGATGGCGGGGGCGGGGTGTGAGTAGGGGTTGGGGGTGTGAGTAGGGGTTGGGGGGGGGGGGGGGTGTGAGTAGGGGTTGGGGGGGGGGGGTGTGAGTAGGGGTTGGGGGGGGGGGGGTGTGAGTAGGGGTTGGGGGGGGTGTGAGTAGGGGTTGGGGGAGGGGGGTGTGAGTAGGGGTTGGGGGAGGGGGGTGTGAGTAGGGGTTGGGGGAGGGGGGTGTGAGTAGGGGTGGGGGGGGTGTGAGTAGGGGTGGGGGGGGTGTGAGTAGGGGTGGGGGGGTGTGAGTAGGGGTTGGGGGAGGGGGGTGTGAGTAGGGGTTGGGGGGGGTGTGAGTAGGGGTTGGGGGGGTGTGAGTAGGGGTTGGGGGGGGTGTGAGTAGGGGTTGGGGGGGGTGTGAGTAGGGGTTGGGGGGGTGTGAGTAGGGGTTGGGGGGGGTGTGAGTAGGGGTTGGGGGGGGGTAGAGGGGGCAGGCAGGGTCCAGTTTTGAGGTGACTGTCTAATCAGCCATCAGGCGCGAGGGGCCGAATAGCCTACTCCTTGTTCGTGTTTTGATAACCTCGTCTGAACCCCGATGGGGGTTAAACAGATAGTCTGTGGGTTCACCGCCGTGACGGCTACACTCTGTGGGCGGGATTCTCTCTCCCGCCTCACGCGTGTTCTGGCGCGGCGCCGCCCTCGCCGGCAATGGGATCTTCCGGCCCCGGCAACCGGCCAATAGGATTTCTGTTGGTATAATCCGCCTCTCCTGCATAAATGTAATTATCACCACTGGCCCCCCCCCCCAGAGGAGCGTAGGCTGTTGTCCCCTTTGAGAAGGGGGGGGGGGGGGAGAGCTGGCTGGTGGTGATTTAACCTGAGGGCCACCACACCTCAGGCATGAATCACCTCAGCCGGTGCGGGAATTGAACCCGCGCTGTTGCCGTCGCTCTGCAGCACGAACCAGCCAACTGAGCTAAACAGGTCCCCTCCTTTCCTGCTTACGGGAACATGCAGACATGGAGGAGGGCCATTTACGTCCTCAATGTGGTTCCACCACTCCGTGATCTGACTCCATTGACCCACCTTTTCTCCCCCCATATCATTCAATGCCGCAAATATTCGGTCAGTTAGCAATCGATTTTGAGTCGGTTGCCATTTTGTGGAAGAGAGTTTGAAATTTCTATTGCGTTTCGTGCCGGGGAACGGTCCCAGATTTCACTCCCGAATGGACTGGTTTCAATTTTGCGACCCTGCCCCTAGGTGTCGACTCCCCAACTCGCAGAAGTAGTTTCGCTCGATCTACCCAGTCCGTCCCCCTTCATGTCAAGAGACCTTTAATCAAATCACTCCTTCACGTCCTGAACTCTTTCAGAACGCAATGTCACTTTGTAATTGAATCATTATGCCGCCCACGGCAACAGAGATACGTGGCTCTCAATCCAGTATGCTAGTTAACTCAGAGCTGCAGTTGATTGTTCAATACGTTACTATATGATCATGTTATGTGATTATTATGGAGCGACACGGCGGTTATCACTGCTGCCTCACAACGCCAGGGACCCGGGTTCGATTCCCGGCTGGGTCACTGTCTGTGCGGAGTCTGCACGTTCTCCCCGTGTGTGTGCGTGTGGGTTTCCTCCGGGTGCTCCGGTTTCCTCCCACAGTCCAAAGATGTGCAGGTTAGGCCGTGATAAATTGCCCCTTAGTGTCCAAAAGGTTAGGTGAAGTTATGGGGATAGGGTGCTCTTTCCGAGGGTCGGTGCAGACTCGATGGGCCGAATGGCCCCTTTATGCACTGTGAGGTTTCGACGATTGCTTAATTTTTTTTTTTAGTTCTTAACCGGATGCGTTCTGGGAGATCATTATTATTTTCATCTTGTAATTCTGAGGCGGGCAAGTGATATGGCCAGTACCTCTGTACTCGTTCGCGGGAAATGAGCAAGTCGTGACCAGATGGGTGTGGGCACATTGCCGGGGTTAAACTCCCTTCGCTAGTCTTTGGGAAGGTGGGGAAAGAAACGACTGAGTGACAAGTCAGAGTGACTCCTCCCTTACTACCTCGATAGTGCGTGCATAGAACATAGAACATAGAACAGTACAGCACAGAACAGGCCCTTCGGCCCTCGATGTTGTGCCGAGCCATGATCCCCCTACTCAAACCCACGTATCCACCCTATACCCGTAACCCAACAACCCCCCCCCCCCCTAACCTTACTTTTTTAGGACACTATGGGCAATTTAGCCTGGCCAATCCACCTAACCCGCACATCTTTGGACTGTGGGAGGAAACCGGAGCACCCGGAGGAAACCCACGCACACACGGGGAGGACGTGCAGACTCCGCACAGACAGTGACCCAGCCGGGAATCGAACCTGGGACCCTGGAGCTGTGAAGCATTTATGCTAACCACCATGCTACCGTGCTGCATGAGAAGTGGTGGGAATGAGAGGGATGGGTCGTGGGGGTGGGTGGGTGGAGGAAGAGAGGAGAAGTGAGAAAAGAGTCAGCGCACTGGAGGAGGGAAGAGAAGGCAGACAGCGAACGGCAGATGGATGGCATTGGGTGAGCGAGGGACGAGTGTGGACAAAAAGGCAAAGGATGGGGATGAAGAGAGGATGTAGAGACGGAGGGTGGGGTGATAAGAGCGGAGAGAGAAAAGATACAGAGTTGAGCATTGGCCATGTGGCCGCGTAGGAGAGAGAAGGAGACAAGGTGAGCTAGATCCTCAACCAACTCTACAAAACATCCTTCACGTTAAGGTTTAGCTTTAGGAAGGAGTGTGATTCGAACGTTCGGCCTGGTCCCAACTCTGTTTACACTGTGCTAGATCTGTAATAACAAAACGTAGTTATATCTGCTTCTTCTGGGGAGAAAAGATCCGTTAGTTCCTCGCAGATAACGAGGTGGGAAGAGTTAGTTAGGTGGATACAGGACAGAGCTGAAAGAATGAGACACAATCGGTGATTAATTCAATAACAGTCCGCGCTGGGCTTTGAACCCAAAAAAAAAACCCCAGCAGGTTAGCACTTCCCCTATATCACACAGGACTGGAAAGAGGCAGGTTTGGTATTTTAATAACAGACGAGTCCTTTTATAATCTGACCACAGCACTTAGGCAGCAGTGTAAAAAGCTGAACAGGGAACGGGGGAGTATTGGTGGGGTCACACTATTAGGATTCAAGGTGTGGAAAGTACAGCAATTCATTTTGTCCACTATAGTTATACACCGTATTCGATGACTGAAGTACACTTCTACCTTCCTAGGTCTGTCAACCCTTCACTATCCCCTTAACCTCTTCCCATTATGTCTTGTTTGGTCTGACTTTTTATTATGCTTGAATCTTCCTTTTATCTGCCTCCTCTAACTCTGTCGCCTCTCTCTCTAACCACCCCTCTGTATTTGTCTTGCCCTCTGAGGGTGTCATCCCTGGGTATCTCTACCTCACCACCATTCCTCAGCAACGTTATCTGTGCGCTCTGCTCTACCGCTCCCATCGACCTCTTTGACCCTATTCTGGGTGTGTGTCGCATTTTGCCTGGCAACATTCCCTGTGAAGGGCCTTCTGAAATTTTAATACGTCAGAGGTGCAATCTGGACACAAACTGGGGTTATTGCCGTTTGGAGGACATCTGGGAGTCATCTCGGTAGCTTCACACCCCTCCGTCAGGGATCATGCCAGAAGGCACCGAAAGAATCGATGGCAGGAGAACCCTGCTCGTTCCCAACGCCACAAACATCCAAATGTGGTCGAGGAATTTACAGTGTGGACACAACACAGCGGGAGGCTATCTGACCCCCTTGTGTTTCCACCAGCTCTTTGCAAAAGCAACTCTCCTGCTCTCTTACCCATTCATAGATATCATAGAATTTACAGTGCAGAAGGAGGCCATTCGGCCCATCGAGTCTGCACCGGCTCTTGGAAAGAGCACCCTACCCAAGGTCAACACCTCCACCCTATCCCCATAACCCAGTAACCCCACCCAACACTAAGGGCAATTTTGGACACCAAGGGCAATTTATCATGGCCAATCCACCTAACCTGCACATCTTTGTGACTGTGGGAGGAAACCGGAGCACCCGGAGGAAACCCACGCACACACGGGGAGGATGTGCAGACTCCGCACAGACAGTGACCCAAGCCGGAATCGAACCTGGGACCCTGGAGCTGTGAAGCGGTTCTGCTATCCACAATGCTACCGTGCATTCCCCATAACCCTGCAATTCTTTCCCCCCTCGGGTGTTTATCCAATACCCTTTTGAAAGCCACGTTCGACCATGCGTCCACCAAATTCTCGGGCAGTGCATTCCAGACTCTATCCGCTCTCTACGTCAAGGACGTTTTCCCTCATTTCACTACTGGTGGGTTTCATTTTTGACAATTGTCTTAAATCAGTGACCTCTGGTTCACGCCCCCTCCTGCCGCTTGGAATGGTCGCTCTTTCTTAATCTACTCTGTCCCGACCCCTCATGATTTTGAACACCTCCAGCAAAATCGCCTCTCGCCCTCCTCTTCTCCAACGGGAACAGCCCCAGCCGCTCAGATCTGCTGACGTAACTGAAGTCGCTCGTCCCTGGAATGGTTCTTGTAAGTCTTTCCTGCGCCCTCTCGGGCAATCCTTCACTTTCTTTCCTAGGATTGGACACAACACTCCAGTTGTCTGCGCACCAGAGTTTAATAGAGGTTCACGAGAACCTCCTTGTCTGTGAACAGGGTGTCTCTATTTATGAAGCCCAGGGTCCCATGCACTTCATTAGCCGCTTTGTCAACCTGTTATCATCTTCAATGATTTGCGCGGATTTTCCCCCAGGTCTCTCTGTTACTGTGTCTCCCCCACCCCCACTCCCACCCCCCCACCCCTTCCTGCACAAAGTACAGGAATGAGATAGAGAATCTGGTGAACTGGTGCGACGACAATAATCTCTCCCTCAATGTCAACAAAATGAAGGAGATTGTCATCGACTTCAGGAAGCGTAGTGGAGAACATGCCCCTGTCTACGTCAATGGGAACGGAGTAGAAAGTGTCGAGAGCTTCAAGCTTTTAGGTGTCCAGATCACCAACAGCCTGTCCTGGTCCCCCCCATGCCGACACTATAGTTAAGAAAGCCCACCAACAACTCTACTTTCTCAGAAGACTAAGGGAATTTGGCATGTCAGCCATGACTCTCACCAACGTCTACAGATGCACCATAGAAAGCATTCTTTCTGGTTGTATCACAGCTTGGTATGGAGCCTGCTCTGCCCAAGACCGCAGGAAATTACAAAAGGTGGTGAATGTAGCCCAGTCCATCACGCAAACCAGCCTCCCATCCATTGACTCTATCTATAATTCCCGCTGCCTCGGAAAGGCAGCCAGCATAATGAAGGACCCCACGCACCCCGGACATACTCTCTTCCACCTTCTTCCGTCAGGAAAAAGATACCAAAGTTTGAGGTCATGTACCAACCAACTCAAGAACAGCTTCTTCCCTGCTGCCATCAGACTTTTGAATGGACCTACCTCGTATTAAGTTGATCTTTTCTCTACACCTTGCTATAACTGTAACATTATATTCTGCAGTCTCTCCTTCCTTCCCTATGTACGGTATGCATTGTTTGTACAGCATGCAAGAAGCAATACTTTTCTCTGTATACCAATACATGTGACAATAATAAATCAAATCAGGACTGTGAGCTTCATAATTGCCTCTCCATGTTCTTCCTCCCGAAATGTGCCACATTCCGAACCTGCTACGTATCCAGCCCATGTCCTCTCGTAGTTTATCGCCCATCCGCACATCGCACTACACTGGAAACCTTTTTGTGTTCTGCCCACCTGAGTCTCGGTCATGAATATAAATCAAGAAAAGTGTTGGTTCCACTACTGATTCCTGAGGAACGGTAAACCCCCCTCCAGTCTGATAAACAACCCTTAACTACCACACTGTTTCCTGTCACTCAGCCAGATTTGTATCCATGCTGCCATTGCTCTCTCTTCCATGGAACGCAGGAACATAGGAACAGGAGTGGGCCATTCAGCCCCTCGAGCCTGTCCACCATCCAATGAGATCATGGCTGATCTGTGGCCTAACTCCATACACCTACCGTTCGTCCATATCCCTTAATTCCTTATTTTGATAAAAATCTGTCCATCCCAGATTTAAAATTGACAACGGTTCCAGCTTTAACTGCTCTGTGTGGGCGAGAGTTCCGAACCTCTACCATCCTTTGAGTGACGACGTTCTTCCCAACATCTCCCCTGAACGGTCTGGTCCTAATTTTTAGACAATGTCGCCTAGTTTTAGAATCTCCAACCTTGTCTTTTCCTGTTAACACCTTGAAGACTTTGATCAAATCACCCCGTAACCTTCTAAATTCTAGAGAAAGCAGGCCTAATTTGTGTAATCTCTCCTCGAAACTCCTGAAGTCCAGCTATCATTTCTGTAAATCTGGGATGCACTCCCTCCAAGGCCAAAATATCCTTCCTAAGGTGTGGTGCCCACTGCTCACAGTCACTCACAGTGGGGTCTAACCAGGGTTTTGTAAAGCTGCAGCATAACCCCAGTGTCTTTATATTCCAATCCCCCAGATATAAAGGCTAGCATTCCATTAGCCTTCTTGATTACTTTCTGCACTTGTTCCTGGCATTTTAAAGATCTATGCACCTGAACCCCCAAGTCTCTTTGGCCATCCTCTGTACTGAACCTCTCCCCATTCATAAAATTACCCTGTTCTATCCTTTATTTTGTCTAAAATGGCTTCAACTTTGCTGACTGAGGATTATAGTGCCACTTTATTGAACGCCCTTTGGTACTCCAAATACGCCACAGCAACCGTGGTAACCTCATTAACCATCTCTCTTACCACATCCAAAGTAAACCCATCTTGCGTTCCTTCAACACAATTTGCCAGCTCTTTAGCTTCTGAGCTCTGCACTCCCTAACCTCTCCTCCTGTCTTCCTCCATGGAGATACTCCTGGAGACCTACTTCTCTGCCGAGACCCAAACTCCAACTGACTGTCACTTCTGTCCTACCCCACTCTCTACTCTGTTATGCTAATGTCGCTTAACATGTGACTTGGTGTGCAGCCTTGACTGATCGTTCTCCTTGTGGGGGGGAGGGTTGGTGGTCCTGTGGCGCAGTGGGTTGGCGTCCCTGCCTCTGAGCCAGAGACTCCAGGTTCGAGTCCCGCGACAGGACTTGAGGGCCGAGGAAGGCGTGTTCGTAACGCAGCCAAACGGGTTGAATTTCAAGCTGCAAATCCTTTAAATTGGCCGACGGCGGAAAGAGTGGGAAGAGTTTCCTGCTTAGCCAGAATCTGCGTGAGTCAATGGCAAACCCTTTCAGGACCTTGCCACGCATTAACGTGGACTGACCGACGGAAGTCCGTGGTTTCCATGGTGCTTGAAGAGAGACAGAGGGGGATCGAGACTTTCACTTGCACGCACAGGAATCATGAGGCGTGTGATCGGTGGGCAGCCAGCATTGGTCAGGGGTCACCCTCTGGTTTCCTGTGCTGGTGCCAACTGCACAGCCGTATGAATGGGAATGAAGATAGCGTGACTGCTGCCAGGGTACAGGGCATTGACCCGCAGGATCTTCTGCTTATGGTGGCAGAGCGCTGCATGACCGAGCTGACATAGCATTGTGCAAACGGTCATACGGCCAGCCTCCGCCATGGGGGAGTCTACAATCCTGAGCGAGGTCATGTCTTCGCTGTGTCTGTTTCTCTTTGGCATCGGCAAATGTCCCTTTGGTCACCTGCCCAGCCACTGGCAATGGAATACCTGTTCTTCGCTGAGATTACAGTCGTAGCTACAGCGGATTTTAGTGAAGGACACCCTCATGAAGTGCAGACATCTCAAACATCGTACCTTGCTGAGGTTCAGCTGATGGATTTGCTCCCCGGGCACCCCCCCGGACTAACCAGCTTTCCTGGTGTTAAGCCTATCTCCCCCCCTCCCTTCTCCTCCCTCTTCTAGCTCCCTGTACTGCTCCGTGTGACCGCTTCTCAGTCATTTTGTGTTTCCTAGAAGAATCATAGAATCCCTACAGTGCAGAAGGGGGTGTTTTGGCCCATCGAGTCCTCACTGACCCTGCGAAATAGCACCCTACCCATATCCACTCCCGCCGTCCACTCCACCCGACCCCCGTCACCAAACCGGCACATCCCTGGCATTAAGAGGCAATTTTATCACGGCCAATTCACCTAACCTGCACATGTTTGGGCTGGGGGAGGAAACCGGAGCACCCGGTGGAAACCCACGCAGACACGGGGAGAACGTGCAAACTCCACATGGACAGTCACCCGAGGCTGGAGTCGAACCGGGGTCCCCCGGGCTGTGAGGCATCAGCGCTAACCACCGTGCCACCATTCAAGGGGAATGCCTGATTGTGCACCAATACCTTGGGGGGGGGGGGGACTGGTTTTTGTAGAAGCCTCCTGGAGAATCACTCCCCTGTACCGAACTCTGGTGAGCACCAAATATGTGTCCAATCGGACAACAGCCTGGGGCGATCAATCAACAACTATCCCGTAAGGAGTCGGCAATCCCTTTAACTGTAGGGCGGGGGGGGGGGGGGGGGGGTTCTTTCTGCTACTTAATGCACATTGAGCCATGCATGATTAAGACAGGATGTCAGCTGGAGCGTTGAGCACCGAAACAACAGCACTGATGTCAAATCCAGGTTCGACACGGACTAACCTCATGATGTGCCTGCCCAGGCTTGAAGCTCTCGCTATGATGGCATCCGATGTGATATGTAACAGAGGTTTGCGAGCGTGCAGCAAATGACATTTTGATCTCCAATGAACACCCGTATTAACCCACCAACAAGTGCTATCAGGCCCAGCAGAATTTACCATTCAGAAATAGATGCTTGGCCCAATCCCCCAGTGGGGAAACAGAAACCAATTCAGAGCAGTTAGAGGTTAACTTGCCTGAACTGGGGCAACTGGTTTGGAATGGGTCTAAGTTGGATTTTACTGGTCTTATCAGAAATCTCCCGTACTTTCAGCTGACTTTGTCTGTAACCAGTTAATCTGTTGTGAATTGTTACTAAAACTAGCACATCCAAAATGGGACACAAAATCCCAATTGAGGGTGAACCTATGTTAAAGGTTCATCAAAAGCCCCTTCGCTTTGTGCTCAATGCCTCAATTTCTAAAGCCTGGGATCTCCTATAACTTCCCCAATCTCCATAAATTCATAAGATATAGGAGCGGAATTAGGCCATTTGGCCCATCGAGTCTGCTCCCATGGCTGATCCCATCCTGGCCTTAGCTCCACCGGCCTGCCTGTCCTCCATAACCCTTCAACCCATCATCAATTAAAAATCTGTCTCACTCCTCCTTAAATTTGCTCACTGTCCCAGCATCCACCGCAATCTGGGGTAGCGAATTCCACAGATTCACACCCCTCTGGGAGAAGTAGTTTCTCCTCAAACCTGTTTTAAATTTGCGACCTCTTATCCTAAGACTATGACCTCTCGTTCTAGAATGCTCCACAAGAGGAAATATCCGCTCCAGGTCTACTTTATCCGTACCTTTTATCATCCTGTATTGCTCAATTTGATCTCCCCTCATTCTTCTAAACTCCAGAGAGTATCGGCCTAAACTGTTGATTCTCTCCTCACGCGACAAACCCCTTCATCTCTGGGCTCAACCGAGCGAACCTCCTCTGAACTTCCTCCAATACCACTACATCTTCCCTCAAATAAGGGGGCCGAAACTGTGCACAAGACTCCAGGTGTGGTCTCAATCAGCTGTGCCACCTTCAATGGTTAGTCTACACTTGTCTCAGTTTTCTCTGTTCCTGTAAACCCCCTCAGCCCCTTATTTTATGTTGGTGATGCCCTCAGGATTGGAGGTCCCCGTTTGTCCGTACAAGCCTCTTCCACTCTAACCACCTCTCCGCCACCGCCCTCTGCTCCCTTCTCTCTCGTTGATCCACCGATAGGATGTACTTGCCCCCCCCCCCCCCTCCCTCTGCATTCTCCATTCACTCTGACTCCTGCCACCGGCCGTAAGGGTGTCAGGGAGAGTTGCGCCATGCCCACTGGGCCCACACCGCGGCTGCTGGCACACGGGAAACCGTTCCTGACGCCTTTCCAATCGGCGGCAGGAGTTCAGAATATGTGGCCTCCCAGTGAACTTCTTTCGTGTTTGATACCCTTCCTGCGTGTTACATCGCTCGCAGGCTTGTCCCATGTAACCTAAACCTTGGAAGTGAACTGTCTCCATTTATGTCCTGTCTTTGCAGACCGACTTCCGATACGTTGCCGGTTAATTCAGTGGTGAGTTAATAGGACTCTCAAACCATGGAACATGGGTTCAAGCCCCATGCTGGGTAATATGTTTTCTTTTTAAATATTGTCAAATTCCTGAACCTTTATTGATTTCTGCCAAAAAGGTGTACTTCATTTAATATCAATTAATACAATCAATTCTCCTCCAAGTTTATTGGATGCAGGGAATCTCATTTACCGAAATCTCCTGATCGTGTATCTTCATCATTTACAGCATCGCCAGGAGTATGTTTTACAGAGGAAGCATTTGATAAACAATAGGCCGGCTCGGTGCAAGAACATGCCATTGGTTAAGGGCTGCGCAGGCCTAGGAATGGGTAACTTGAGCTTCATTGTTAGTCTGTGTCAAGCCAGCTTGTTCGTTTTAATGCAAGCAACTGACACCGTCGAGAGACAGCAACTGCGCGTGTGCAGGAAGGGCTCCCCCTAGTGGTGCGGCACAGATACACACAGCCTTCTCCATTCCCTCTGCCCCAACATTGGTGGTCGCGAAATTGGCGGCCTTGGCTCTAGTGTGCTCCTGGGTGAGCCCCCTGGACTCGCCACCTGCCCTTCTTCCTTTAAGACTCTGCTTAAACCTCACGCTTTGCCCAAGCTTTTGGGTTAGTCTATATCTTCATCTCAGCTCAATATTCTCGAGTACATAATGGTTTTTCTGGGACGTTCTGCTGTGGTAAAGGCTCAATGTAATTACACGTTATTTTTTGCGATGTAGTTCATATCCATACATTAACCCTAACGCTGGAAGCTAAAGGATTTGTTCCGACTGCGGAATTGGAATGTCCCAATGGTCCATTTCCATTAAGGAAAAGTAGAGCTTGTATTTATACGTCTCTTTGCACAATATCAGGATGCCCTGAAGCCCCTTTACAGGTAGTGACTGCACTTGTGAATGACTGTACTTGTCATTGTAATGCAGGAAGGGCAGGAGCCAATTAGTGCTCAGCGAGCTCACACAGGCTCCTGGGAATATGAGAACGACCACACAACCTTCCAACCATGAATCAGGCACCAGAGAGAACTTCACCGCACCCCTTAGAAATGGGTGGCAGGGCAGCACAGTGGCTAGCACTGCTCTCTCGCCGCGCCAGTGTTCAATTCCGGCCTCGGGTGACTGTCTGTGTGAAGTTTCCACGCTCTCCCCGTGTCTGCGTGGGTTTCCTCCGGAGGCTCCGGTTGCCTCACACAGTCCAAAGACGTGCGGGATCGGTGGAGTTACGTGGATAGAGCGGGGGCGGGGAGTGGGCCGAGGTAGGGTGCTCTTTCGGAGGGTCGGCGAGGACACGATGGGCCAAATGGCCTCCTTCTGCACTGTATTCAGGGATTCAAAGAAGTATCATCATGGGGACTTTGGCTTCGGCCTTGGTCTGATCGCAGCACGCTCCCTCAGTGGTGCGCTGGAGTCTCAGCCCAAATTAATTTCTCAAGACCCGGGAGTGGACCTCGAACACATGACTCTCTGACTCCTAAGCAAGAGTTCTCCCAACTGGATGATGCTTCGGTGCCTCTAATGGCAGAACAAAGATGTGCATTGGCCTCTCTCCCACCCATTACCACCCTCCCACTCATTACCACCCCCGCCCGGCCACCCCAACAACAACCCCCCCTCCCCACTCCCCTGTACTTTGATTGAAGGGGGTTGCAAGAGGCAATATCCGAGGCAGCCATCTTGTTCTGCGCTCCCCGCCACAATGAGAAATCTGGGATCGACCACGTTGCGCCCTCAGAAAATTTTAAGCACCCCGATACGGTCGCCAATGATACAAGGTCAAGATCTACCCTCACCTCCATGTGTGCTAACAGAACCTTGGATGCCAGACTCTGAAACACCTCCCAGCCCGAATCTTGCCGGGAAAATGTTCCACTTCAGATCCGTGTGTTGTAGATTGCTAGGCCTGAAGGCCTTTGGATGACTAAAATATAGGCTTCAGCGGCTTGCCTAGGCCTTGCTAGGTCGTAAGGAACACAGGAACGGCAGGAGGCCTTCGCATCCCTCAACCGCATGCTGCCGTCCAGCTGGATCACAACTGATTTTAACTCCACTACCCAACTTAGATCCATATCCCTTGATACCCTTACCCGATAAAAAAACCTATTTGCCTCAGTTTTGAAATTCCCAGTTGTTCCCCAGCCTCATCATGTGAAGAAGTGCTTCCTGTCGCCGCCCATAAATGGCCTAGCTCTAATGTTAAGGCTCTGCCCTCTTGTTCTAACCCTCTCCACCTCACCAGAGGCAATAGATTCGCTCTACCTAGCTCATCAACCTTCTTAGAATCATCCCATGTGCCTCAATCTTCTGCATTCAAGGGGATATCGGCCTAGGTTACGCCTTCTTCCCTGGTAATTTAACCCTGTCGGTCCTGGTATCATTACCATGAATCGGGCTGCACCCCCTCCAATGGCTAACCTATCCCTTCCTGAGGAGTGGGCCTCGAAACCGAGACACACTCCTGTAAATGGAGTCTGGTTCCAGCTTTACACAGCTGCTCCTGGCATTCCAGCCTTTTCCAGATCTCCGACCATTACGTTGGATGGATGGTTGCGGCCAGTTGTGACCCGAGAGCTTCCACTGCATCAAAGCTCACTCCTCGCCTTCATTGTCGAAAGCTTTCTCCCCTCGCAGGCACTGTGAGAGGGAGGGGAGTGTGGGCGAAGGGGGCTGAGCATTTATTGCTAACTGGCATTTGACACCAGGGAGTATTGGGTCTGAGGCCTTGCATCCCGCAGTGCCGGGTGTGTGGGCTGCCTGGCCCTCACCTACTTCAGCGAGGGCTCTGCCAGTGGCTGGGGGAACTGTAAAGAGTCTCTCAGAGCTGGGCACAGTGCCAACTCACCGGGTCAACTCAAACGCCAACGTACGGATCCAGAAAGCCAGCAGTGCGGAGTGTGCAACCGTGGCAACGGGGGGCTCTAGAATCTTTTGGAGGCTTGTGATGTGCTGTCCTCACTTAAAAGCCTCACTACATTTCAATCTATCGAACAGGGGGTTGGTGGGGTGGGGGGGTTGCAGGCCTCTAATCTATCAGACTGTACCATGTGAGATGGGATTGAGGGGGTGCGGATCGTCAATCTATCAGACTGTACCATGTGACATGCGATTAAGGGGGCAGTGGATCGCCCATCTATCAGACTGTACCATGCGACATGGGATTGAGGGGGGGATGTAGACCGCTAATCTATCAGACTGTACCATGTGAGCTGGGATTGAGGGGGGTGCGGATCGACAATCTATCAGACTTTACTATGTGACGTGCGATTGAGGGGAGTAAAAACCGCTAATCTATCAGACTCGACCATGTGACGTGTGATGGGGGTGCAGACCGCCAATCTTTCAGACTGTACCATGTGACATGGGGCCGGGGAACTCAATTTATCAGACCTTACCATGCTGCATGGTGGGGTGCAGATTCTCTTGCAGCAGGCTACACTATGCGCCATGGAATTGCAGGGGGGGGGGGGGTGCTGAACCTTGATCGATCCGAATACACCGCGGTCTACGATGGTGGAACCGTGAGGGTCCCCCCTTGACGCGAATGAGCAAACTCTCGGGTGCCCCTCCCACCCCACACAGAGCAGCTCCTCAACGTGCCGACGTCCTCTTCTCGCTGTGGGGAGAGAAAGGGGGGAGAAGAAAGGAGGAACGAGGAAGACGCCTTGAAAAGAAGCGGTGAGCGGGGTTAGAAGGAAAGGGTTAGCAGCAAATGACCAGTCATTTGGCACACGGCTTGGCGTCAGGGCCTTGACTGGCCGGATTCAATGCTTAGCGATTGTCTGAAAGGGAACTGACAGAGGACAGACACTGCCTGCTAAAACCAACCAGGCAACGGGGCCAGAACATGATGTCTGGGCCCCCCCAGCAGTACACAAAACAGTTATTACAGTCCCAGGGTGCACCTCCACTCGTGGACACTCTCAATGGCATTCTTATGGATGACAGGCTCTTTAAAAATGGCAGTAGTCCATGAGGTGAGATTAAAATGAGAGCTGTTACTTACTGTAGGGCACGCACTCATACTGGATCTCCAGGTACTTGTAGGTTCCTGGGCAGGGGTCAGGGAAGACATCTGATCCTGCCACCACCACACACTGCGTGCGATTGTTACACCTGTCAGAGAGACACCACCAATTAGCCATTTGGAAACCATTGTGGAAACAGTGCAGTGGATACAACATGCTGTTTTTAAACTTGCAGGGCAAATAAAGTACGGGTTGGATACAGAGTTAAGCTCCCTCTACACTGTCCCCATCAAACAATCCCAGGACAGGTACAGCACGGGGTTAGATACAGTGTAAAGCTCCCTCTACACTGTCCCCATCAAACACTCCCAGGACAGGTACATCACGGGGTTAGATACAGAGTAAAGCTCCCTCTACACTGTCCCCATCAAACACTCCCAGGACAGGTACAGCACGGGGTTAGATACAGAGTAAAGCTCTCTCTTCACTGTCCCCATCAAACACTCCCAGGACAGGTACAGCACGGGGTTAGATACAGAGTAAAGCTCCCTCTTCACTGTCCCCATCAAACAATCCCAGGACAGGTACAGCACGGGGTTAGATTCAGAGTAAAGCTCCTTCCACACTGTCCCCGTCAAACACTCCCAGGACAGGTACAGCATGGGGTTAGATACAGAGTAAAGCTCCCTCTACACTATCCCATCAAACACTCCCAGGACAGGTACAGCACGGGGTTAGATACAGAGTAAAGCTCCCTCTACACTGTCCCCATCAAACACTCCCAGGACAGGTACAGCACGGGGTTAGATACAGAGTAAAGCTCCCTGTGCACTGTCCCCATCAAACACTCCCAGGACAGCTACAGCATGGGGTTAGATACAGAGTAAAGCTCCCTCTACACTGTCCCAATCAAACACTCCCAGGACAGGTACAGCACGGGGTTAGATACAGAGTAAAGCTCCCTGTGCACTGTCCCCATCAAACACTCCCAGGACAGGTACAGCACGGAGTTAGATACAGAGTAAAGCTCCCTGTGCACTGTCCCCATCAAACACTCCCAGGACAGCTACAGCATGGGGTTAGATACAGAGTAAAGCTCCCTCTACACTGTC
Organism: Scyliorhinus canicula; assembly: GCF_902713615.1. Taxonomy (NCBI): domain Eukaryota; kingdom Metazoa; phylum Chordata; class Chondrichthyes; order Carcharhiniformes; family Scyliorhinidae; genus Scyliorhinus; species Scyliorhinus canicula. The sequence goes on along the minus strand of NC_052170.1, from coordinate 18,756,527 downwards.
CCCATCAAACACTCCCAGGACAGGTACAGCACGGGGTTAGATACAGAGTAAAACTCCCTCTACACTGTCCCCATCAAACACTTCCATTCCATTCCATTCCATGAGCTATCTGTGAAGAGCAGTTAGTTTTCTACTTTCTGGTCCAGCATTAATCTCTTAACAAAATTACGGATCCGGTCATTAATCTGCTGCCTTTTGAAACTGACTGCAGTTTTTGTCTATAGAACAGTGCTCATGTCCTTTCGAGTACATGAAGTGACCCAGGGAGCCGGGTTGCTGTGGCTACACACACTTTGACATACATGTTGTATCTGCAGGCTCTGAGACTGTGTCCATCACATTCTCATCAGGAGTCTCTCCCACCATTGGTGGCTTCGGAAGGATTTTGCAGCTTGACGCATCAACCTGATTGCCCGCGTTACGAACGCACCTTCCTCGGCTGTCAAGTCCTGGGGCGGGACTCGAACCCGGAGCTTGCGGCTCAGAGGCAGGGTCGCCTTTCTGTTTTGGGGAGCTCAATCGGATCTTGTCGGAATGGATAAAACTCTGACAGAGATGGACAGACTGGGTTGAGGAATGTTGTGCCCTCTGGGTGGGGGTTGGTGGGCTAGAACCACGGGTCAGAGGCTCAGGATACAACGTGGGCCATTTAGGACTGAGGTGAGGAGAAATGTCTTCACTCAGAGGGTGGTGAACATATGGATTCTCCACCACAGAAGGCTGTGGAGGCCAAACCATTGAATGTATAAAGAAGGAAATAGATTCCTCGACTCTGAGGGCGTCAAGTGGGTAAGGAGAGGGAGTGTGGGATACAGGATCAGCCATCATTGTTGAGTGGCGGAGCAGGCTCGATGGGCCAAATGGCCTACTCCTGCTCCTATTTCCTATGGGGTGAATTCTCTGCCTCCCCAGCTGTGTGTTTCTCTGTGGCGTTCCGTCGCTGGCATGGGATTCCCCCTTCCCACCACTGACCAATGGGATTTCCCATTGCAGGTGCCCCCAGTAAACCCCCGGGAGGAGGTGCAGTGCCAGTGGAATTGAGAACCCTACCAGCGGAATATCCACCCCGATATTGTAATGTGCACAATTGTGCCGTCAAGACTTTGCATCCAGGCTTTTTTGCCACTCTTTTTTGCACTGTGAAATCGCTCAGAGCTGACTTTTTAAATGTGGCTCTACCAGCGTCCCGATATTCCGCACGTTTCATTACCTGAAATGAAACCTGTTTGTGGGATTTGCCGGATTTAGATTGGCAAACGGGGAGCTCTGCTGGACCTCAACATGGACTTTTCGTGGCTGCTTTCAGGGGCGGTTGAAGAAACGGATTTGGTAACACGGTGGAACTGAGTTCAAGGTTGGAACAAGGAAGGAAGCCAAGGCTCCCAGCTTGGTCAAGGTGACGTCCAATGTTCCTGGACCCCTGCAAGGCCAGAACGGGAAAACACGTCTACCCCTACAAAAAACAAAACTGGAAGGACTGCTGAAGAGGCTGCTGGACTGTGAGGGTGGCGTCACAGTCATAGAGTCGCACAGCGCAGAAAAGGCCCTTTGGCCCATCGCGTCTGTACTGTCAATAATGACCCCTAATCTTCCACTAATCCCACAACAATGACTCCTACGTCAGACTCCTGTTCATTGAAAATCACTTATTGTCACGAGTAGGTTTCAAATGAAGTTACTGTGAAAAGCCCCTCATCGCCACATCCCGGCGCCTGTTCGGGGAGGCTGGTACGGGAATTGAACCGTACTGCTGGCCTGCCTTGGTCTGCTTTCAAAGCCAGCAATTTAGCCCTGTGCTAAATCAGCCCCTGGCATTGACTATTGCTCCGCCTTCAACACCATAATCCCAGCGAAACTCATGTCAAAACTCCAAAACCTAGGGCTTGGCTCCTCCCTCTGCAACTGGATTCTGGCCTGCCTGACCCATAGGCCGCAATCAGTAAAAATAAGCAACAATACCTCCTCCAAGAATGTCCTCAATACCGGGGCCCCCTCCTGTACTCCCTATACACACACAACTGCGTGACATAATTCAGCTCAAATTCCATCTCCAATTTGCTGATGACACTAACCGTCGTGGGTCAGATCATGAACAATGGCGAGCCAGAGTGGAGGAGGGAGATTGAGGCCTGGATTCGCTGAGCCTCAGCGCTAAAATGGCTCTTGGCACGGGGCGGAGAATGGGGCCTCAGACCTGCGATCAGATCCAACGCCGGGACGCGATTCTCTGGCGACCGGCAGGCAGCACTGCCATCGAAAGAGGACCCCGCGGCACTTCTCAGCGGTTGAAATGAAAAATGAAATGAAAATTGCTTATTGTCACGAGTAGGCTTCAATGAAGTTACTGTGAAAAGCCCCTAGTCGCCACATTCCGGCGCCTGTCCGGGGAGGCTGGTACGGGAATCGAACCGTGCTGCTGGCCTGCCTTGGTCTGCTTTCAAAGCCAGCGATTTAGCCCAGTCAGCTAAACCGGCCAAAGTGACCGGCCAAATTCCCGCCAACGTGGTTCAGGTATGGTTCCACCTGGCAGGAGCTCAGTGTCGCGGCTGCGGTGGCCGTCCTGTTGGAGAGGCGGGGGAGGGATCAGTCTCCGGGGGGGCTCCACTACAGCCAGGCCCGCGATCAGGGACCACTGATCGGTGGGCGCGCAGGATCTGGGGGGGGACTTACCTTCTTCTGTGCCGGTCCCCTGTGTGGCTCCGCCATGTTGCGTGGCGCAGGTGCGGAAGGGGCCGCCGTGCGAGTGTGCGGACCCGCGGCCGGCAGTGCAGGGCCGTGTACGGCAGCTGGAGCAGCTGGAGCACTCCGGCGCCGTGCTGTCCCTGTGGGCTACAGAATCGCTGGGCCAAGAGGCCGGTTGACGTGAAACATTCCGCTGTTGACGCCGCATTTTGGAGAATGCCAGCCAGAGAACCTTGCGAAGTGGTGTAACGGCACTGGGTGGGGTTCTTCCATCGGGCGGCTAAGTGCCGACGTTGGCGTAAAAACGGGAGTGTTTTACTCCGGCATTCAGGGACCCCATTCTGCGGCCCACAGTGGGGCAGCACGGTGCTGGAGCGGCCCACGCTGCCCCAGCTGCCGATCCCAGCCTGAACCCGGCACCGCGGGGTCCACGCATGTGCAGTTGGGCCGGTGCCAACTAACGCATGCGCAGTGTCCTTCCCCGTGGCGGCCCTGACGCCAAATGGCGCAGGGTTACAGGCGCCAGCGTGGAGGAAAGGATGCCGGGGGTCAGAGACGCCGGCCCGCCGATCGGAGGCCAGGCCATTACGGAGGCCCCCCCTGTGGTCAGACCTCCCCTCGACCCCCCCACAGGCTGCCCCCGTACCCTTCAACGCCCAGGTCCCACCGGCTCAGAGGATGTTAGAACAGCGCCGGCAGGACTCGGCTTTTTGATAACGGCCAGAGAGTCGGCGCAGACCCCGATCGGCGCCGTGCCGACCACGCCGGCCCCAATGGTGCCGATTCGAGAATCGCGTCCCAGCATCATGGCGGCGTGGCACGATTCACACGCCTACCGCCGATTCTCCGAACTGGCGGGGGGTCGGAGAATTCCGTCCCCAATCACTCCCTCAACGTCAGCAAAACTAAAGAGCTGGTCATTGACTTCAAGAAGCAAAGTACTGTACACACCCCTGTCTGCATCACGGTGCTGAGGTGGAGATGGTTGACAGCTTCAAATTCCTAGGTGAGCATATCACCAGCAATCTGTCTTGATCCACCCACGTCGACGCTACGACCAAGAAAACACGACAGCACCGACACATCCTCAAGAAACTAAGGAATTCTGTCAGGATAGGTAACAACACCTCTGCCACAATAGTCCCCAACACCGGGGCCCCGCAAGGATGTGTGCTCGGTCCTTTACTGTACTCCCTACACATACAGAACTGTATGGCAAGATTTAACTCCAATTCAATCTATAAGTTTGCGGATGATACGACTGTGGTGGGCCGTATCTCAAACAACGACAAATCAGACGACAGAAGGGAGATAGATCATTTGGTTGCATGGGTGCCGAAAACAGCCTCTCTTAAATGTCGGAAAGATCAAGGAACTGATCATCCACTTCAGGAAGTGCAACACAACACCGCCACCCCCCCCCCCCCCCCCCCCCCCCCCCCGCCCCCCACCGTCTACATCAATGGCTCCGAAGTGGAGATGGTCGATAGCTTTAGGTTCCTGGGGGTCACCATCACCAACAGTCTGTCCTGGTCCACTCACGTTGATGCAACAGTCAAGACAGCTCAACAACGTCTCTACTCCCTACGGAAGCTAAAGAAATTCGGCATGTCTGCATCGACTCTCACAAACATCTACAGATGTGCCATAGAGAGCATTCTATCCGGCTGCATCACAGCCTCCTGGTATGGCAACTGCTCGGCCCAAGGTAGCAAGAAACTGCAGAGTGTGGTGAACTCAGCCCAGTGCATCACACAAACTTCCCACCCCCACAATGATTCTGTCTACACCTCCCGCTGCCTCAGGAAGGCAGACAACATTGTCAGAGACCCCTCCCACCCAGGCATTGCCTTCTTCCAGACCCTTCCATCAGGCAGAAGGTACAGAAGTCTGAAGACCCGCACATCCAGACATAGGAACAGCTTCTTCCCCACAGCTACCAGACTCCTCAACGACTCCCCCTCGGACTGATCTGTTCCCTGTAAGAACATAGAACATAGAACAGTACAGCCCTCAATGTTGTGCCACTGCGCCACCACGTTCAAGGAATCTTCTCCGGTTTGATCACCATCTTGGTTATTTCAGAGGGGTCTGTTTCCTTTAGTTTTCATTGAGCCTACATTTTGATGGAGCTGGGTGGCCTTGCCAGCGCAACTGCCCATTGACAGAAAACAGACGGAAACACTACAACGCTAACAATTTACTGGGAGATGAGTCCTGAGGATGGCCTTCAAGGAAGTGAGAAAGGTGAAGATGTTTAGGAGGGAGGCCGAGACTGTGGAGCTGAGACAGCTGCACGTCCTGCCCCCACGATGGGGTGAAGCGAGGGGGATTGCACAATAAGCCAGAGGCACAGGAGGAGAAGGTTTGATGGTGGCCTTGGGCTGGGGCATTTAAACACAAGGTTGAGAATTTCAGATGTCACTATGGAGTGCGAGCATCCCAACAAGGTCATAGAATCGCCACAGCCCAGAAGGAGGCCATTTGGCCCATCAAATCTGCACCGACCCTCCGAAAGAGCACCCCACCTAGGCCCACAGCCCTGCCCCAGCCCCGCAACCCCACCTAGCCTTTTAGAGGCAGTGGTGTAACGGTATTATCACTGGACTGGTAATACAGAGGCCCAGGATAATGCTCTGGGGATTCAATAGCAATCTAGAATTAAAAGTCTAATGTCGACCATGGAACTATCGCCGGTTGTTGTAAAAACCCATCGGGTTCACTGACGCCCTTTAGGGAAGGAAATCTGCCGTCCTTACCTAGTCTGGCCTACATGTGACTCCAGACCCACAGAAAATGTGGTTAACTCTTAAATGCCCTCAGAGATGGGCAGTACAAGATGGCTTAGCCAGCGACGCCCACATCCCATGAACAAATTTTAAAAGAGGACACTAACGGGCGGTTTAGCTCGGCCAATCCACCTAAAGTGCACACATCTGGGAGGAAACTGGAGCACCCGGAGGAAACCCACGCAGAGACGGGGAGAGAGTGCAAACTCTACACAGACAGTCACCCGAGGCCGGAATTGAACCCGTGTCCCTGGCGCTGTGAGGCAGCTGTGCTAACCAGTGTGCCGCCCACGGTGCATTCCAAGCTACGGGTATTAACGGGTGAAACTGAGCCAAGCTGTCTCCCACAGGATTGTGGCAAGTGGAGTTAACATAGCACAAAGACACGAAGATGACACCTGGATTCTGGAACTCAAATTAAAGGAAAAATGTAAAAACAACCCGAGAGGGAGAGAGATGTGTCACTTATGCAAATATCTTCCAACCACCTTGGGCACTTGACACGTAAATCTAAAGTGACTGCACTTTCCCTCTAATTATTCGACTGCTATTACGCCAACCCCTTGCGTGAACCCTCAGCTACTTGAGTGTGCCTGTCAGGGTATCATTGCAAGGCTTTTGAATTCGACATTCCACTGAAGAGTTACCTCGCAGGCGAACAATAAGGATTATTCCATTACGGTTGCCTACGGCAACCCAGGAAGCGAGTATTACGGAGCTTTATAAAGCAAGAATGGACGGGGCTCTGACAACTAGCTCGCAGTGAAATGTGGAGCTTTAGTGAACTCTCACCACCGTCTCCAGCTGTCAGCTGGTTGGCATGGCAGCAATTCCCAGGAGACGGCGCTTAAGACTGGATCATTAAATACCCAGAAATTCCCTGACATTAGGCACACAGGTGGTGAGAAGCAGGGAGAAGACCGAACGTAAGCTGGTGCTGAACAATATTTCGATGTCATTTCTTACTGTGGGGGGCTGAAGAGAATCAACCTCATTATTTTCTTGGTGAATGTGCCCAACGGTGGATGTGGGGATAATCTGCTGCGTTTACAATATGGCCCACACTGCAAAACGTTTCACTGGCTGCGGGAATCTCCACGATGTCCTGCGGAGTTGTGAAAATCCATCTGGTTCCCTAATGTCCTTGCGGGAAGGAAATCTGCCGTCCTTACCCAGCCTGGCCGACTTGTGCTTCCAGGCTCACAGTGATGTTCACTATCCTCTGCAAGCCACTCGGTCGGAGGGCAATTAGGGATGGCCGCCAAGTACTGGCCCAGCCAGCGACGCCCACATCCCGTGAAATACGCTTTGCGAGAGAGTCATCAAACCAAGTTACACACTAGGGGTTACTCGCATTGAATCCCTACAATCCAGAAGGAGGCCATTTGGCCCATCGGGTCAGCACTGACCCTCTGAAAGCGCACCCCTACCGAGGCTGTCTCTCTCTCTGCAATAATAAATCGATCTACTAACAGCACTGCTTCGGGTTTGGGAATGAGAAAACATTTGCTTTGCTCCATGGGTCCGTATTTCTCTAGATTTTCACGCACCATTTCTCATCCCTTCTGCTGAAACCCATGTGCCCCTTGCTCTCGGATTTTTGTTTTTTTTTTGCAAGCTGCCTGTTCCCCACTGCTTGGTCTGGTTTCTCTCCTTCAGTCTTGTTCCTTGTGTTTTATCCATCAATCAATCTCTCTCTCGCTGATCTGCTGCAGGGTCCAACCCTTTGCGAGCTCTGTCTATCGCAGTGACCATGAATGACCCCATTAGGTTCCGCTTGAACAGCCAAACCAGAACAGCTGCAAATCCAACACACGTCCAGGAGGCTGAAATAAAAATGGAAAGTGCTGGAAAACACACTGCGCTTCAGGCATGTGGTGAGACAGGGGGCCGGATGCTCCGTTTCAGGGACCATGTCCTCACTCCGTCGTTAAAAACTGTGGCCTTTCACGCCGGAGAAACAGGCGTGAAAAGGCCAAATATTCATCGCCCCGCAGCGGGCTACCAGGGACCCGTCGTGAATCTAGCAGCTTTAGTTGCAGATAAGGGCCCTCGCACTTCTGGGTCGGAGGCCGCGCATGCGCAGAGCGGGGCCTCCAGCGGCCACGGCGTGTTCCATGGCGGACTCAGACCGCGGAGCTGGACCTCCCAAAGAGTGCCCCCCCCCCCGGCGCACGACCCGGAACGCCCTCCCAGAATTAGCCCGCCCCCGCATGAGGCCCCCCTCCCCTGCCCCCCGATCGGCTCGCCCCCGACCATGACGCCTGCAAACTGAGCACGCAGCCGCCACACGAGTATCCCGAGAGGCAGGACCATGTTAGACCCACTCCGTCTGGATTTCAGCTGGTCAGGGGCGGAGAATGGTGGGGCAAGTCTCCAGCAATGGTCGCAGGTGGGGGACATGCGGTGCGGCGAAGTTCCCGGGAACGCCGTTTTCCGGGGCCCAGGGAATCGGGGAACCAGCGCCGGTCCCGGTTCCATGTGTGAATTCTCCGCCCCGGCGCCGGACGCGATTTCGGTGGCGGGGTGCGGAGTATCCAGCCCAGGGATGTTTGTGTTTCGCATCTGGACTGTGAGTCGTTAGAAATGAATGTCTTTTTAGCAAGTTCAGTTTTGTTCTGTCGACGCTCTCCCCGCTCATTTCCTAAGGCTCTGCTGCTTACCTCGCGCACCTCCCGTGTGTGAAAAACAGCTGGCAGCTCACAAGCCAAACTCTGAGGGCGGGATTCTCCGTTCCTGAGACTACGTGTTGGCGCTGGGGCAGGATTCGTGGAGTTCCAGGGCAGCAATATTGGCACCGCACCTGGATCGATTCAGCGCCTGTCGAGGGGCGAACAACGTCGCCACGTGGAACACAATCGATTCCAATGGAAAACGGTGCCGGATTCGCCGGGTCCGAGATTGACACTCGGGAGGCTGACAAGCTGCAGCCGCACATACACATTACGCTCCCCACACACACTCATCCCAGCCGCACACACACATTACACTCACCACACACACTCATCCCAGCCACACACACACATTACACTCACCACACACACTCATCCCAGCCACACACACAATACACTCCCCACACACACTCATCCCAGCCGCACATACACATTACGCTCCCCACACACACTCATCCCAGCCGCACAGACACATTACACTCCCCACACACACTCATCCCAGCCACACACACAATACACTCCCCACACACACTCATCCCAGCCGCACACACACATTACATTCCCCACACACGCTCATCCCAGCCACACATACACATTACACTCCCCACACACACTCATCCCAGCCGCACATACACATTACACTCCCCAAACACACTCATCCCAGCCACACACACACATTACATTCCCCACACACACTCATCCCAGCCGCACACACACATTACACTCCCCACACACACTCATCCCAGCCACACACACACATTACACTCACCACACACACTCATCCCAGCCACACACACAATACACTCCCCACACACACTCATCCCAGCCACACACACACATTACACTCCCCACACACACTCATCCCAGCCGCACACACACATTACACTCACCACACACACTCATCCCAGCCACACACACAATACACTCCCCACACACACTCATCCCAGCCGCACACACACATTACATTCCCCACACACGCTCATCCCAGCCACACATACACATTACACTCCCCACACACACTCATCCCAGCCGCACATACACATTACACTCCCCAAACACACTCATCCCAGCCACACACACACATTACATTCCCCACACACACTCATCCCAGCCGCACACACACATTACACTCCCCACACACACTCATCCCAGCCGTACACACACATTACACTCCCCACACACACTCATCCCAGCCCCACATACACATTACACTCCCCACACACACTCATCCCAGCCGCACACACACATTACACTCCCCACACACACTCATCCCAGCCCCACATACACATTACACTCCCCACACACACTCATCCCAGCCGCACACACACATTACATTCCCCACACACACTCACCCCAGCCGCACACACACATTACACTCCCCACACACACTCATCCCAGCCGCACACACACATTACACTCCCCACACACACTCATCCCAGCCGCACACACACATTACACTCCCCACACACACTCATCCCAGCCGCACACACATTACACTCCCCACACATACTCATCCCAGCCGCACATACACATTACACTCCCCACACGCACTCATTCCAGCCACACACACACATTACACCCCCCACACGCACTCATCCCAGCCTCACATACACATTACACTCCCGACACACACTCATCCCAGCCAACAAGATGGCATTGGTGGTGTTGGGGCACGCCACACCGCCGATAGGTTCGGTTCGGGCCAGACGGCACCTAGCGAGGTGCCCTGGACACCGATACGACCCATGGCCCAAAGTTCACAGTGGGCAGTTAGGGTTGTGCACAGCTGCATGGCTGTTTTACCGGCCACGGTAATGTTGCTCCGTGCCCGTCCACCCCGACCCCACAGCCCGCCTTCTGGCCACCCCCCCCGCTACTCCCCCCAGCCCTTGCCGAAGCCCCCCGGTCAGCGCCACGACTGTCAGCAAACTCTGGCGATGTTGGGCACTTTCCGTACCCCCTCTCTCTCCCTGAGCAGCCATGGCGACTGTTGACGATTTTTAAAAGCACAAGTGAACCTCGCCGTCGGGAACTCGGCCCATCACATCGCGGAGGCCCCGGAGAATACCGGGTCAGGCCCGCTAATGATATGCCAACGTCGTTTACTGTGCATGCGTTCTGGGACACACACTGATGCCCCTGTCCATGCACCGGAGAATTGTGATTTGGCGTGAAATCGGATTTCGGTGTCAAATACCTTCCCGATCCGGTCAGCATGCCGCCGAGAATCCCGCCCTGAGTTTTCACTCCCAGGACTGATCTCTCTTTTTATATATTCGGGGGTGTGGGCGTCGCTGGCTGTGCCCAGCATTTGTTGCCCATCACAAATCACCCTTGAACCGAGGGGCTTGCTCGGCCATTTTGGAGGGAGGTTAAGGGTCAACGACATCGCTGTGTGTCTGGAGTCACAGGTAGGCCAGACTGGGTAAAGTTGAAATAAAAAAAACGAAAATCGCTTATTGTCACGAGTAGGCTTCAAATGAAGTTACCGTGAAAAGCCCCTAGCCGCCACATTCCGGCGCCTGTTCGGGGTGGCTTGAATGGGAATTGAACCCACGCTGCTGGCCTGCCTTGGTCTGCTTTAAAAAGCCAGCTGTTTTGTCCTGTGCTGAACCAGCCCCTTACTTAAGTTGGCAGATTCCCTTCCCGAATCGGTGGCGTTTTTTTTTGACAACAATCGACGCTAACTTTCATGGTCACCCTGAGTGAGGCTAGCTTTTCAATTCCGCATTTTATTAATTGAATTAAAATTCCCCCAGCTGCCGAGGTGGGATTTGAACCCGTGCCCCCAGAGCATTAGCCCGGGCCCCTGGATTGCGAATTCAGTGACATTACCCACTGAGCCGCCTGAGTGCAAGTCAGCGTATAAGGGCCTGGCACACAGAGTTAACCTGGGACTGAGTACAGTACCGCCCACATGGTGATGTAAGGGAACACATGACCTGCTCATCGGAGTCAGTCAGGTGCTGGACAGAGCTGTGTGCACAAGCATGTTTTGAGATAGATCTGAGCTTCACTGAATATATGTACATACGTCTTTATAAGTTAATAAGTCTGTAGAGTTAACCTTCCCAAGACTTCGTTAAGGACTACCAAATGGTATCCAGCATCCTACAACACAAATGAAACATGAAAACATAGAAAATAGGACCAGGAATCGGCCATTCGGCCCCTCGAACCTATCCTGCCATTCATTATGACCATGGTTGATTCTCTATCTCAACGCCATACTCCCGCTCTCTCCATATCCCTAAACACCAATTTGGAAATTTTCCATTTCCTTCACAAATATATTTGGTGATTTAGCCTCCACGGCCATTTTGCGGTGGCTCGCTTCCCTCTGAGTGGAGAACCTTCGCCTCTTCTCAGTCCCAAATTGGCCAACCCATATCCTCAGACCGTGACCTGTGAACCCTTGTTCCGGACCCTCCAGCCAGAGGAAACAACGCCCCTGTCTCCAGTCTGTCCAACCCAGTCAGAATTTCATACCTTTCAATCAGATCCCCAACAGCGTAGAGGGTGTACCTACACCTCGGGGACTGCAGCGGTTCAAGAAGGCAGCCCACCAGCCACCTTCTGAAGGGCAATTAGGGATGGGCAATAAATGCTGGGCCTAACCAGCGACGCCCACATCCCGTAAACGGGTAATAAAAAACAAAACTCTTCGGAATCCCAGTGAGTGCAGGCCCAGTCGACTCAATCTCTCCTCATACGGCAATCCAGCCGAGCCAGGAATCAGTCTAGAACATAGAACATTACAGCGCGGAACAGGCCCTTCGGCCCTCGATGTTGCGCCGACCTGTGAAACCCCTCTAAAGCCCATCTACACTATTCCCTTATCGTCCATATGTCTATCCAATGACCATTTGAATGCCCTTAGTGTTGGCGAGTCCACTACTGTTGCAGGCAGGGCATTCCACGCCCGTAGCAGCACGGTAGCATAGTGGTTAGCACAATCGCTTCAAAGCTCCAGGGTCCCAGGTTCGATTCCCGGCTTGGGTCACTGTCTGTGCGGAGTCTGCACATCCTCCCCGTGTCTGCGTGGGTTTCCTCCGGGTGCCCCGGTTTCCTCCCACAGTCCAAAGATGTGCAGGTTAGGTGGATTGGCCATGATAAATTGCCCTTAGTGTCCAAAATTGCCCTTAGTGTTGGGTGGGGTTACTAGGTTATGGGGATAGGGTGGAGGTGTTGACCTTGGGTAGGGTGCTCTTTCCAGGAGCCGGTGCAGACTCGATGGGCCGAATGGCCTCCTTCTGCACTGTAAATTCTAAAAATTCTAAATTACTACTCTCTGAGTAAAGAACCTACCTCTGACATCTGTCCTATATCTATCTCCCCTCAATTTAAAGCTATGTCCCCTCCTGCCGGACATCACCATCCGAGGAAAAAGGCTCTCTCGCTGTCCACCCTATCTAAACCTCTGATCATCTTGTATGCCTCAATTCAGTCACCTCTTAACCTTCTTCTCTCTAACGAAGGTCTGGTGAACCTTCGCTGCACTCCCTCCCTCGATGGCAAGTATATCCTTACTTAGATGAGCCGACCGAGACTGCACACAATGGGCGCGATTCTCCGAAATGGAGACAGAGTGTTCTCGCTAACCCCCCCCCCCCCCCCCCCCCCCCCCCCCGCCCGCCCCCCCCCCCCCCCCCCCCCCCCCCCCAGCCTGAGGCAAGGCATGCTACTCCACATGGCCGGCATTCCCAGCTCCGTGCTAGCTCCTTGCCTGTGGCGGGGACGGTGGGGGTCTCCGGTGGATGACGATCGGATGGGGAGGTCACGGCAGGCTTGGAAAACCAGAGGGAAGAAGGGAGGGATTACCCAATCCGAATCAGTGACTCCTTCAGGCAGGACTTGTAAGGCGGGGGGGGGGGGGGGGGGGTGTTGGCAGTTACAAAATGGAAACACCCAGAGGCAACCCTCATTGGAGCCTATTTTCTGTTTATTTGTGTCAATGTGGATGGGGATGACAGAGCTGGGAATAGATTTTCCACTTGCAAAGCCAATGGCAAGACAGGCAGCTCAGACACAAAGGGCAACGTTCTACAGTAACAGCTGGAATAACATTCAGCTGGTATTGAGGCAGGGTGCAGAGCCTGACGTGTTTGGGAGGCAAATCAAGGCTTGGCCATCGCTGGCGGCGACTGTATCTTTACAAACCTCACAACCGTACACCGTTGACACAGCGAGGCGCCACCCAGATTCAAAGCAGAGTCTATTTCCAGTTTCATTTTCCGGGCGAGGTGCGCAAGCGTTCCACACTATTTGCGCGGAGTTCATCTGGAACTGACACCAGGTTGTCAGACTGCAGGAAGCCACACACACACACAAGGAGCAGAAATCCCTCATTGATGTCGTCAGACTGAGGGTCATGAGGGTTTATTCTGCATTAATGTGGATATGCTGGATCGGTCTGGTGCTGTACCTGTCCTGGGAGTGTATGATGGGGACAGAGTAGAGGGAGCTTTACTCTGTATCTAACCCCGTGCTGTACCTGTCTTGGGAGTATTTGATGGGGGCAGTGTAGAGGGAGCTTTACTCTGTATCTAACCCCGTGCTGTACCTGTCCTGGGAGTGTTTGATGGGGACAGTGTAGAGGGAGCTTTACTCTGTATCTAACCCCGTGCTATACCTGTCCTGGGAGTGTTTGATGGGGACAGTGTAGAGGGAGCTTCACTCTGTATCTAACCCCGTGCTGTACCTGTCCTGGGAGTGTTTGATGGGGAGAGTGTAGAGGGAGCTTTACTCTGTATCTAACCCCGTGCTGTACCTGTCCTGGGAGTGTTTGCTGGGGAGAGTGTAGAGGGAGCTTTACTCTGTATCTAACCCCATGCTGTACCTGTCCTGGGAGTGTTTGATGGGGAGAGTGTAGAGGGAGCTTCACTGTATCGAACCACGTGATGTACCCGTCCTGGGAGTGTTTGATGGGGACAGTGTAGAGGGAGCTTTACTCTGTATCTAACCCCTTGCTGTACCTGTCCTGGGAGTGTTTGATGGGGACAGTGTAGAGGGAGCTTTACTCTGTATCTAACCCCGTGTTGTATCTGTCCTGGGAGTGTTTGATGGGGACAGTGTACAGGGAGCTTTACTCTGTATCTAACCCCGTGCTGTACCTGTCCTGGGAGTGTTTGATGGGGACAGTGTAGAGGGAGCTTTACTCTGTATCTAACCCCGTGCTGTACCTGTCCTGGGAGTGTTTGATGGGGACAGTATAGAGGGAGCTTTACTCTGTATCTAACCCCGTGCTGTACCTGCCCTGGGAGTGTTTGATGGGGACAGTGTAGAGGGAGCTTTACTCTGTATCTAACCCCATGCTGGACCTGTCCTGGGAGTGTTTGATGGGGACAGTGTAGAGGGAGCTTTACTCTGTATCTAACCCCGTGCTGTACCTGTCCTGGGAGTGTTTGATGGGGACAGTGTAGAGGGAGCTTTACTCTGTATCTAACCCCGTGCTATACCTGTCCTGGGAGTGTTTGATGGGGACAGTGTAGAGGGAGCTTTACTCTGTATCTAACCCCGTGCTGTACCTGTCCTGGGAGTGTTTGATGGGGACAGTGTAGAGGGAGCTTTACTCTGTATCTAACCCCGTGCTGTACCTGTCCTGGGAGTGTGTGATGGGGACAGTGTAGAGGGAGCTTTACTCTGTATCTAACCCCGTGCTGTACATGTCCTGGGAGTGTGTGATGGGGACAGTGTAGAGGGAGCTTTACTCTGTATCTAACCCCGTGCTGTACCTGTCCTGGGAGTGTTTGATGGAGACAGTGTAGAGGGAGCTTTACTTTGTATCTAACCCCGTGCTGTACCTGTCCTGGGAGTGTTTGATAGGGAGAGTGTAGAGGGAGCTTTACTCTGTATCTAACCCCGTGCTGTACCTGTCCTGGGAGTGTTTGATGGGGACAGTGTAGAGGGAGCTTTACTCTGTATCTAACCCTGTGCTGTACCTGTCCTTGTGAATGTTTGATGGGGACAGTGTAGAGGGAGCTTTACTCTGTTTCTAACCCCGTGCTGTACCTGTCCTGGGAGTGTTTGATGGGGACAGTGTAGAGGGAGCTTTACTCTGTATCTAACCCTGTGCTGTACCTGTCCTGGGAGTGTGTGATGGGGACAGTGTGGAGGGAGCTTTACTCTGTATCTAACCCCGTGCTGTACCTGTGTTAGGAGTGTGTGATGGGGAATGTGACTAACAGCTGCTTATTCCTTCACTGGCGTTGCTTGTTCTTTCCACAGATTCTGGGTCCTGAGGGAGAATAATTTTCCCTTTTAAGAGGAAACTCTGGGAGCCTCGCAGCGGGCAGCAACGAGCAAATTGTTCCGTATTGTTCTGGTACATTGTGTCTGAGCAATGAGGCAGAGGATGGAAAAGATTCTATTCCCTGTACATTCACCCTCCTCCAGTGGCATAAATAAACAGACGAGTTTGTCCCATGTGGGACAGCTCCTTTTGTACTCCAGGCGTTCATGTCAGAGACATCCCACACTTCACTGACCGGCTGGTCCACGGGGAATCACACCGCAAACTCACCAATCGGTGCAGCCCGCTGTGACCTCAGCACCTGCCCCAGTGTCAAGCTTGTGCAGCAGAAGGGGAGTCGTGCTGCCAGCATAGGCACAGCCAGCAGGGAGCAGCCGGTGCCTGTAATCTGGAAGAAAGCAGCTACGGCATGGAGAGGCAGCAGGAAGGTCACCAGCTCTTCCAGCTGATCGTGCGCCTGGCTTCAAAGTGGAAGCGAAACCCCACCTCACCAAGGCGTAGAATCCATACCGTGCTGAAGGAGGCCTATCGGCCCATCCCGCCTGTGCCGACCCTCCGAGAGAGCACCCTACATAGGCCCAATCCCCCGCCCTTTCCCCCTAACCTCTCCTGGTTTAACTGGGGCTGGTTTAGCAGAGTGGGCCAAACAGTTGGCTTGCGAAGCAGAACCAGGCCTGCCGCGCGGGTTCAGTTCCCGCACCGGCCTCCCCCGAACAGGCGCCGGGATGTGGCGACTAGGGGCTTTTCACAGTAACTTCATTTGGAGCCTACTTCAAATGAAAATGAAAATCGCTTATTGTCACGAGTAGGCCTCAAATGAAAAGCCCCTAGTCGCCACATTCCGGCGCCTGTCCGGGGAGGCTGGTACGGGAATTGAACCCACGCTGCAGTGACAATAAGCGATTTTCATTCATAACTTCCGGACACTCGGGGCAATTTAGCACGGCCAATCCACCTCACCCGCACATCTTTGGACTGTGGGAGGAAACCGGAGCATCCGGAGGAAACCCATGCAGACACGGGGAGGACGTGCAGACTCCGCACAGACAGTGACCCAAGGTTGGAATCGAACCCGGGTCCCTGGCGTTGTGAGACAGCAGTGCTAACCACTGTGCCGCCCACTTGTATCGCGTCCCTCTGACATGGTACCCGATGGTCGTCATGCGAAACCCGTCCACCCTTTTCACGCTCCCCCACCCCCCCGTCTTCGATGTCGGAATTCCGTTCAATAAACAAGGAATTCTGGGACTGCTGAAATGACCAATCACTGCTGGGTGCTCACTGTGCTCAGACTGCAGGTAGAGTGAGCACTCACGCTTGTACCAACACGTGCGCGTGTGCACGCGCACACCCCTCTTGTGAGATTCAAAAACGTGTGAAGCATCACCTGGGGCGGTTCAATGATCAAACTCAATGTGGTGTTTGAAAGTGAAGAGTATGATTCGGATACTAAAATTTTGGACTTGGGTAAGGCTAATTTTAATGGGATGAGATAGAATCTGTCCATGTTGAACTGGGAAGATCTGTTAATGGGTCAAACGACTGAAGATCAATATTTAAAGAAACATTTAACGTGATGCAGGGCGAGTATATACCCCTGAGAGGAAAAGACTCCGCTTGACAAAAAAAAACAGTCCCGAATAACTAAAGAGGTAAGTGACAGCATAAAACTAAAACAAAAAATGCAAAACACAGCATAGAATGGCATCGATACAAAGACCGGCAAAGGGTTACAAAGCGGATTATAAGAGCTACTCAAAGGGATTATGAAAGGAAACTTGCAAGAGCCATCAGAATCAATAAGAAGAAATGTTATAGTTATATTAAGGGAAAGTGGGTGATGAAGAGCGATGTCGGCCCACTAAAAGCTGAAAATGGAGATATTGGCAGTGATAATGGGGAAATGGCAGACATGTCGACCAATTACTCTGCCTCAGTGTTGACAGAAAAGGAGGATAACTTGCCGGAAATCATCCCAAAATTAATAGCTGATAGACTTTGTTTCCAATAAGAGGTTAACCACATGAGAAGATTTCAAATCCTTGAATGGGTACTGCGACTGGGAGATTTATTTCACTATCAAGTGTGCCGGAATGAGAGCTGTATTAGACTGTTAAAAGTATTTTTTTTCATCGCTACCCGGCTCCTGGGACCTGCCCATGTTGGATATTATGTGAATGTCTGTTGAGGTGGGCATGGAGAGATGGGAGGGGCATGAGATGGCCTGAATGGGATGAGAGGTTACAGGGAGTTGGGTGGGGATCAGGACTTGGCAACTAGGCTCATGGGGGGGGGGGGGGGGTTCTGGGTGGCAGGGTACGAGGGATGAGGGCTAGCAAGCTTCGTGGTTTGTAAAAGAACTGGGATGAAAAACTGAGGCGCGACTTATAGCCAGCCTGCCTTGACCCTCGCGCGACCCTGTGGCCTCCTGCGCTGTACGTCCGGGGTGGGTACGAGACGGGTCTGGCAAATTGCGAAGATTTTACAGGGTTATGGGTATAGGGCCAAGTAGATTGGTGCAGACTTGATGGGCCGAATGGCCTCCTTCTGCACTGTAGGGATTCTATGATTCGATTCTATGGTTTTATAGAATTCCCATAGGTCACCGCTCAACCTTCTACACTCCAATCACAGGCATCCCGTGTTGCAGTTCACACAAATACTTAGTGCTTCCGCAGAAGAGTCTTGTCTCAGCTGCTTTTCATTTATCAGCATTACTGAAACCCCAAATCGAAACTGGTTCGAAATGGGATGGTTTCATTTGCTCCGCAGTCAGGAAAGGGTTTCTGCTCCACCATCTGTCCCCACAGATGGAAACACACACAGCGATGATTGACAGGAAGCAGAGCGTCTCTCAGTGTTCCCAGGATAGCGCAGAACGCTGCAGGCCGTCTCTCCTGCTGCACGCTGACATGCGAGGCCATTGATTCCGAGTTGGTTCCATGTACCCCGCTCCTTCACATCCATCATTGTTCACTCTGCAGCCTGCTCCTGTTCCACCTCAGTGACTCTCGCCCAACATCGTTGTCTGTGGGACGGGTCGGGCCCATCTTTGTTCACGGTGACCAGTGCGCGAGTCCACAGCGCCATAGGATCCCCACAGTGCAGAAGGAGGCCATTCGGCCCAGCGAGTCTGCACCGACCCTCTGAAAGAGCTCCCCACCCAGGCCCACTTCCCCAGCCATATCTCCGTACCTCCACCTGAACTGCAAATCCCTGAACCCTAAGGAGCAATTTTATCACGGCCAATCCAGCGAACCTGCACATCTTTGGGCTGTGAGAGGAAACTGCGGAGGAAACCCACGCACACACGGGGAGAACGTGCAGACCCCGCACAGACAGTCACCCGAGGTTGGAATCGAACCCGGGTCCCTGGCGCTGTGAGGCAGCGGTGCTAACCACTGTGCTGTCTGAGTCTCAGAGGATCGTACACCGCAAAGGAGGCCATTTGGCCCTTCATACCTGTACGATCCCTTTGAAAGATTCCCCCTCATCCACCCGTTCCTCCCTCCCCCACCCATCCAACTCCAGCACCACAACCCTGGGGTTTATTTATTTCCTTTTCAGCGCTAATTCCAGTTTCCTTCTGGAAGCTACCATTGAATCAGCTCCCTTGCATTCCTAGTTATAGCAACTCGCTGTGTAAAAAATAATTTGTCGCTATTTTCTACCGGTTCTTCGCAAACTACTTTACATAAGATCATGCCCCATAGAAAGCATCCTATCGGGCTGCATCACAGCCTGGGTATGGCAACTGCTCGGCCCAGGACCGCAAGAAACTTCAGAGAGTCGTGAATACCGCCCGGTCCATCACACGAACCTGCCTCCCATCCATGGACTCCATCTACACCTCCCGCTGCCGGGGGAAAGCAGGCAGCATAATCAAAGATCCCTCCCACCCGGCTTACTCACTCTTCCAACTTCTTCCATCGGGCAGGAAATACAGAAGTCTGAGAACACGCACAAAGAGACTCAAAAACAGCTTCTTCCCCACTATTACCAGACTCCTAAATGACCCTGTTATGGACTGACCTCATTAACACTACACCCTGTATGCTTCACCCGATGCCAGTGCTTATGTAGTTACATTGTATACCTTGTGTTGCCCTATTATGTATTTTCTTTTATTCCCTTTTCTTCCCATGTACTTAATGATCTGTTGAGCTGCTCGCAGAAAAATACTTTTCACTGTACCTCGGTACACGTGACAATAAACAAATCCAATCCAATCCATAAACAATAGGAGTAGGCCATTCAGCCCCTCGAGCATGCTCCACCAGCCAACAAGATCATGACTACTCGAATGTGGCCTGAACTCCATTTTCCTTTGTGTCCCCCGTACCCTCGTCAATCCAACATCTGCCTAACTCAGCCTTGAACGTATTGAATGACCCGGTCTCCCCTGCTCGCTAACCCTCTGACAGAAGAAATTCCTCCTGGATCACCGTCAGAAGTGATCCCTTACGTACCCCATAAGTGACCTCATAAGTGACCCGTCGCCCTTTATTTTGAAACCGTTTCTCCCCCCCAGTTGTGGACCTCCCAGCAGCTACCCTGTCAAGCCCCCCCCCAAATCGTAAATGTACATCAAGATCGTCTCATTCTTCTAAATGCCATTGAGGGTAGGTCGAACCGGCTCAACCTTTCCTCGAAAGGGAAGCCCCTTCAGCTCAGGAATCAGTGGAGTGAATCTTCTCTGAGTTACTTCCAATACAACGCTTCCCTTCTGCGTTCCCTGATTACCTCCTCTCGGCAAAACCCCATCATAACCTTGACCACCCCCCCCCATCCAAAATCCCCTTAATCTCCTCCTTCCTAACGAGAACCTCTCCAGCTTCCCAACCCTTTCCGCGCAACAGAATCTCCTCATCCCTGCTCCCGCCTGGTCATTCCCGCTCACCGCCCCGATTTGGGAATGTATCGGCCGTTCCTTCACTGTCGCTGGGTCCAAATCCTGGAACTCCCTCCCTAACAGCACAACGGGTGTACCTACACCATACAGGGACTGCGACGGTTCAAGAAGGCAGCTCACCACCACCTTCTCAGGGGGCAAGTAGGGATGGTCAATAAATGTTGGCCGACCCAGAAACACCCACATCCCGTGAATGATTCTAAATAAATGACTGCGCTTCTGTTTCGGAGATTTGTTATCATAGAATCTACAGTGCAGAAGGAGGCCATTCGGCCCATCGAGTCTGCACCGGCTCCTGGAAAGGGCACCCTACCCAAGGTTAACACCTCCACCCTATCCCCATAACCCAGTAACCCCCACCCAACACTAAGGGCAATTTGGGACACTAAGGGCAATTTATCACGGCCAATCCACCTAACCTGCACATCTTTGGACTGTATGTATGACATAACACTACATTACCTCGATTACAATAGCGATATTTCATTGGCTGTAAAGCATGTTAAGGTGCCCTGAGGTCATCAATACCGCTACTAATGGCCTGAGTATTGATCAAAGACACAACTCAATTTTTTGAGTGGAAAAACAACAACAACTTGTAGTTGTGTAGCGCCTTTGGTATCGACCGAAGAGCATCACAGGTCGGGCGAGGGGGTGGGGGGGGTTTATTTTGGTACTGTTAGAGCAGATGGCTAAACATTTGGTCAAGGATTAGGTTTTAAAGAATGTCTTGAAGGAGATAAAAAAGAAAGAGTTGGAAAGGTCCAGGGAGAGAATGCACAGCCTCAGACCCAGGGAACTGGCTTAAAATTGGGGATGCCCCAGGAGGCTAGAATTGGAGGAACCCAGAGACAAGAACATAGGGGCGGCACGGGTGGCACACTGCTGCCTCAAAGAGCCAGGGACCCGGTCTCAATTCCGGCCTTGGGCGATTGTCTGTGTGGAGTTTGCACGTTCAACCCATGACTGCGTGGGCTTCCTCCGGGTGCTCCGGTTCCCTCCCACAATCCAAATATGAGCAGGTTAGGTGGGGTTCCGGGGCTAGGGCCAGGGACTGGGCTGAGGTAACGTGCTCTTTCAGCAGGTCGGTGTAAATCCGATGGGCTGACGGGCCTCCTTCTGCACTGTAGGAATTCTATGATTCCAGGAATGAGGAGTAGGCTACTCTGGCCAGTTCCGTTATTCAATAAGATCCTAGATATCCTCAACACCTCAGCCCTAACCTGGACTGGAAACCTTAGACCTATCCTGGAAACCTCAGGCCTATCTTGGAGTCCTCAGGCCTACCTTGGAGACCACAGACCTATCATGGAGGCTTCGGACCTTTCCTGGAGACTTCAGGCGTACGCTGAAGACCACAGGTCAATCAGGAGACATCGGGCCTATCCTGGAGACCCGAGGCTTATACTGGAGATCCCAGGCCTATCCTGGAAACCCCATGCTTATCCTGGAGATCCCAGACCTATCCTGGAAACTCCAGGCTTATCCTGGAGACCTGAGGCCTATCCTGGAGACCCCAGGCCTATCCTGGAGATCCCAGGCCTATCCTGGACATCTCAGGCCTATCCTGGAAACCCCAGGCTTATCCTGGACATCCCTGGCCTATCCTGGAAACTCCAGGCTTACCCTGGAGATCCCCGGCCTATCCTGGAGATCCCAGGCCTATCTTGGAAACCCCAGGCTTACCATGGAGATCCCAGGCCTATCCTGGAGATCCCAGGCCTATCCTGGACATCCCAGGCCTATCCTGGAAACTCCAGGCTTATCCTGGAGATCCCAGGCCTATCCTGGACATCCCAGGCCTATCCTGGAAACTCCAGGATTACCCTGGAGATCCCTGGCCTATCCTGGAGATCCCAGGCATATACTGGAGATCCCAGGCCTATCCTGGAGACCCCAGGCATATACTGGAGATCCCAGGCCTATCCTGGCGACCCCAGGCCTATCTTGGAGACCCCAGGCCTATCCTGGAGACCTGAGGCCTATCCTGGAGATCCCAGGCCTATCCTGGAGACCCCAAGCATATACTGGAGATCCCAGGCCTATCCTGGAGACCTGAGGCCTATCCTGGAGACCTGAGACCTATCCTGGAGATCCCAGGCCTATCCTGGAGGATTGGCGATCTCGGATGGTTGCCAGGAAGAGGGATGGAGTTGGTGGCCTGGGAACAGAGCCCGTGGTTGTCGCCAACAAGAAATGGCGAGAGGACTGCCCATTGGAAAGAGGACAGAGAGCTGTAGAGGGCAACAGAGAATTGAAAAGATTATCAGACAGTGGGAAAGAGTTTAATCTGAACGGACAGTGTATCGGACTCAATGATTTAGGTCTTTCTTCCCCATTAACGGGGGCTTTGAGTGGTTTTTAGTACATGATCAAATTTCAGAATTAAATCCATTCAACATTTTAATTACAGTGTCTGGAAACTGGAAGCTCACAGCCTCTGGTGTGCCTGTAATAGAATTCAGATTAAACTCACTCACTGCCGAGAGGGATGGAGGCCTTTTCGATGTTTATGGCCTGTGTTGAATGGACGAGGGACATAAAATATAGCAGCTCATTAGAGAAGATTAACAATAAACCTCATTTACTTCGAACGAGAGCATTCCTGACAGGATTCATTCTTCAGAACAGAGACCCCCGATATGGTTATCCAAAAGATTTGTTTACCCTGAAAAGATGTTTATTTGAATAGTGTCAGTGTGCATTCAGCAGGGCAAGGGTTACTCACTGCGCTACGTCACCCTACAGAGCCTATAAGTGACTTCCGGTTGCGGCTATGCGGAGCTAAGCCGCACGTTCGGCAGCTCCCACCAGGAACGGACTTTTGGGCTCTTTTAAGGGCCCCCAGCGGTACTTGATCGACGGTTCCCGAAGTGGGAAGGAGTCTGCAGCGGATCCCCAGTGTTCTATCGTCTGGACCAGGAGTGGGGCCAGCAAAATAGCGGTGGCAGCGCCTAAGAAAAAGCGGGGGAAGAAAAACAAGATGGCGGCCGGCGGGGGCCTCGAGGAATGGAGGCAGTGGGCGCAGGAGCAGCAGGAGACTCTCCAGCGCTGTTTTCGGGAGCGAAAAGTGGAGCTGCTGGACTCGCTGAAGGCGAACGCGGACAAGCTGCTGGCGACGCAGGCAGCCCAGGGGGTGGAGATCCGGGAGCTCCGACAACAAGCCTCCGAAAGGGAGGATGAGGCCGCGGCCCTCGCAGTAAAGGTGGAGGCTCCATAAGAAGTGGCAGGAACGGTTCGAGGAGATGGAGAACCGGTCGAGGCGGTAAAATTTGCGGATCCTGGGCATCACGGAAGGGCTGGAGGGGTCGGACCTGGGAGCCTATGTGGTCGTTTTGCTGAACTCGCTGATGGGAGCTGGATCCTCCCAGGGGCCTCTGGAGCTGGAGGGGGCCCACAGAATACTGGCCAGGAGGCCCAAGCCGAATAAGCCGCCACGGGCGGTGCTGGTGCGGTTCCACTGGTTCGTTGACCGAGAGTGTGTGCTTAGGTGGGCCAAGAAGGAGCGGAGTAGCAAGTGGGAGAACACGGTAGTGCGGATCTACCAGGACTGGAGTGCGGAGGTGGCTAAGCGGAGGGCCGGGTTCAACCGGACGAAGGCAGTGCTCCACAGAAAGAGTGTGAAGTTTGGAATACAGAGCCTATAAGTAAGAACTTGCATTTACGTACCGCCTTTCCAGATCTCAGGATACTTAATGAATGAAATGAAATGAAATGGATACTCCAAAAGTATTAGCCCAAAGCAATAGTGTAATGCAGGAAAAGTGGCGGCCATATTGTGCACAGCAAGCTCCCGCAAACAACAATGGGATAAATGACCAGTTAACATTGGCCAGGCCCCACCTTCCTCGGATGGTCCCAGAGAATCTTTGATGCCCACTAGACCGCCCCTGGGTTTGAGGGGTTAACATTTGCAAGATGGCTCCTCAGACAGCGCAGCCCTCCCTCAGTACAGCCACGGGAATTTGCGACCTCGATTAGGTTTCTCGAATTGGACATGAACTCACAACTGACCGACACGGAGGCAGGATTGCTACTCGCTGAGCCATTCAATTTGAACCATAGAATTCCTGCAGAGTGGAAGGAGGCCATTTGGCCCATTGAGTCTGCACCAACCCTCTGGAAGAGCATCCTTCCTGGGCCTACTCACCGCCCTCTTCCCGTGACCTGACCTGCACATCCCTGGACACCAAGGGGAAATTTTAGCAAGGCCAATCCACCTAACCTGCACATCTTTGGACTGTGGGAGGAAACCGGAGCACCCGGAGGAAACCCACGCAGACACGGGGAGGACGCGCAAACTCCACACAGAGACCCGAGGCCGGAATTGAACCTGGGTCCTTGGCGCTGTGAGGCTAACCACTGTGCCACCGTGCCGCCCCAGACACCTACTCCAGTAGATATTGGGGTAGAAATTGGGCATTTTCCACAGGTTGATATCAACAGGTACAACCAGGGCCTATTTTGAGGTCGACCCAATCGACGGCCTAAAGATGACTGATCAATAATGTGCCAGGCTACTTTGACAAGTGTCTCTAGTAGCCACCTAAATCTGGCACTGGACCTCTTACATATGTAAGTGGGGGTGAGTGGGGGGGACGGACAATGACTGCTTCAGACTTCCTTTGCCAAACTGCGCAGCACTGAAGATTCTTAATGCAGTCCCTGGACTGCTTGTAATATCCCGCACGGAACCTCCAGGGCGGGAATGCTTGTTTTCCATGTGCTCCTTGCAGAGTACGAGCTGGAGGCGAGATATCTGTTAACCCACGTGTATCAGGTCGGCCAGTAAGGCACCGACCACAGTTGAACCCGTTCAGGATCTATCGGCGAGTGTACATATCGTTTGTGTCAATAAACTTTGCTTCTTGTTTTTCTCGGTGTGGACTCTCCGGCCGGGATTCTCTGAGCCCCGCGTGAGGTTGGAGAATTGGCGTTGGGGGGGGGGGGGGGGGGGGGCTGAGAATCACGCCACGCCGCCCGGCTGCCGATTCCCCGCCGACCAAAGAATCGGTGTGCAGGTCGGGGGCCGTTGAAAGCGCCACCCCCCGAGCGATTCTCCGCACTTGACGGGCAAAGTGCCCGCCGAGTTCAGCCGAGTCCCGCCGGCGTGGCTCACATACGGTCCTACCCGGCCGTTCTGGCTGTGGGGGCCGTTCTGGCTGTGGGGGCCGTTCTGGCTGTGGGGGCCGTTCTGGCTGTGGGGGCCGTTCTGGCTGTGGGGGCCGTTCTGGCTGTGGGGGCCGTTCTGGCTGTGGGGGCCATTCTGGCTGTGGGGTCCGTTCTGGCTGTGGGGTCCGTTCTGGCTGTGGGGGCCATTCTGGCTGTGAGGGCCGTTCTGGCTGTGGGGGCCGTTCTGGCTGTGGGGGCCGTTCTGGCTGTGGGGGCCATTCTGGCTGTGGGAGCCGTTCTGGCTGTGGGGGCCGTTCTGGCTGTGGGGGCCGTTCTGGCTGTGGGGGCCGTTCTGGCTGTGGGGGCCCTCCTGGTTGGGGGTGGTGGGGGGGGGGGGGGGGGGGGGGAGGGGAGATGTGACTCCAGGGGGTGGCCAGACCTGCGATCGGGGGCTACCGATTGGCGGGCGTGCTCTTTCCGAGGGGGGGGGGGGCAATGTTCATCCACGCCGGGCCCCCTGTAGGGCTCCGCCATGTAGCGCGGGGGCCGGCTCGGAGATGGCCGTCACGCACATGCGCGGACCCGCGTCGGCTGTGCAGGGCCGGCTTTCACCGCCGGAGCAGCACTCCGGCGCCGTTCCAGCCCCCTGAGATCCGGAGAATAACTGGGGCGGAGGCCCGTTGAGGCCGGCGTACAACACTTGGCCGGGATTTCGGAGAATCCCGTGTCCCCATTAAGCTGCTTATCGCAAAAATGCACACATTTAAAAAAGAATTAAAACATCACCCTGGCTCCAAGTGGATCAGGACTGCTCCCTTGCTCCCGCAGTATGACCATTGGCCCATCCATGATCCCATCCTTAACCCTCTCACTCCTTCTCTCTGGATGGACGAGCTGCCTGGACAGGCTCGGCCGCTCGCTTGACGGCAAGGCCCAATTACAGGGCCCGCCCTGGCTCGGGTCAATGGTGCAATCGCGTTGAATGTCCCTTGGCCTGGACTGGGGTATTGTGTTCGATTCTGGGCTCTGTGTGCCAGGAAACGATGTGAAGGGCTTGTAGTCATAGAATTTACAGTGCAGAAGGAGGCTATTCGGCCCATCGGGCCTGCACCGGCCCTTACAAAGAGCACCCTACTCAAGCCCACGTATCTACCCGATCCCCATAACCCCCACTTAACCTTTTTTGGACACTAAGGGGCAATTTAGCATAGCCAATCCACCTACCCCGCACATCTTTGGGCTTTGGGAGGAAACCGGATCACCCGGAGGAAACCCACGCAGCCACGGGGAGAACGTGCAGACTCCGCGCAGACAGTGACCCAAGCCGGGAATCGAACCTGGGACCCTGGAGCGGTGAAGCAACTGTGCTAACCACTGTGCTACTGTGCCGCCCGTGAGGGCGCAGGGAAGATTGACGCGAACGGCCCCAGGGGATGAGAGATTTTAGCCGTGTGGTTGGATTGGAGAGGTTGGGGCCGTCCTCCTGAGGGACGAGAAGTTTGAGAAGAGATTTCGGAGGGACGTTCCAGATCATGAAGCATGTGGACGGAGCAGAGAGAGGGAGACCGTTCTGGGCGGCGGGAGGAATGAAATGAAATGAATGAAAACTGCTTATTGTCACAAGTAGGCTTCAAATGAAGTTACTGTGAAAAGCCCCTAGTCGCCACATTCCGGTGCCTGTTCGGGGAGGCCGGTACGGGAATTGAACCCGCCCTGCTGGTCTTGTTCTGCTTTCAAAGCCAGCTGTCTTAGCCCACTGTGCTAAGCCAGCCCCAGTACCAGGGAACCCGAAACCAGGGAACATTGATTTAAGATGATCGGCGATGGAACCGGAGGAGACGTGAGGAAGAATAATTTGAGGCAGCAAACGCTGAGGGCCTGGATGAGTCAGTCATCAGCGTCCAAAAGGGAATCAGTCAAACGTCTGGAGAGAAGGGGCAGCACGGCGGCACAGTGGTTAGCACTGCTGCCTCACGGAGCCGAGGTCCCAGGTTCGATCCCGGCTCTGGGTCACTGTCCGTGTGGGAGTTTGCACATTCTCCCCGTGACTGCGTGGGTTTCGCCCCCACAACCCAAAGATGTGCAGGGTAGGTGGGTTGGTGGCACAGTAGCACAGTGGGTAGCACAGTTGCTTCACAGCTCCAGGGTCCCAGGTTCGATCCTGGCTTGGGTCACTGTCTGTGTGGAGTTTGCGTGTTCTCCCCCGTGTGTGCGTGGGTTTCCTCCGGGTGCTCCGGTTTCCTCCCACAGTCCAAAGATGTGCGGGGTAGGTGGATTGGCCAGGCTAAATTGCCCCTTAATTGTAAAAGATGAATTGGGTACTCTAAATTTATTTAAATAAACTTCTGGAGAGAGAATATTTGCAAGGATCCAGGGAAAAAGTGTGGGAATGGGATTAGCGGAGTGGCACTTCCTGAGAACCTCAACAGACATAATGAGCTGTACGGCCACCTTCTGTACTGTAACCATTCTCTGACAGCTGTGGAAATGCCTTGGCAAATAGAGAGGGGGGTGGTGATTTTTGTTTTCTTCGTTCACGAGATGTGGGGATCACTGGCTGGGCCGGCATTTATTGCCCACCCCTGAGGCTATTTAAGGGTCAACCCCATTGCTGTGACTCTGGAGTCACATGTCGGCCAGACTGGGTAAAGACGGCAGATTTCCTTTCATTAATGAACCAGATGGGTTTTTGCAACAGTCATGGTCATCGTTCGACTTTTAATTCCAAATATTTATTGCGTTCTAATTTCACCTGCTGGTGTGGCGGGATTCGAACACGAGTCCCCAGAGCCTTACTCTGGGTCTCTGGATTACTAGTCCAGCGACAATACCACTACACCACTGCCTCCCGCATAGTCGTATTGTCCTTGGACTAGTAATTGCCCTGCGGTCCCGGGTTCAAATCCCACCGCAGCAAATGGTGAAATTCAAATTCAATAAAAATCTGGAATTGAAAGTCTAATCGTAGAATGATAGAATTTACAGTGCAGAACAAGATCGTTTGCCCTATCGAGTCTGCACCTTCCCTTACAAAGGGCACCCGACTCAAGCCCACGTCTCTACGCTATCCCTGTAACCCTGTAACCCCCATTTAACCTTTTTGGACGCTAAGGGGCAATTCTGCATAGACAATCCACCTAACCCGCACGCCTTTGGATTGTGGGAGGAAACCGGAGCACCCGGAGAAAACCCACGCACACACAGGGAGAACGTGCAGACTCCGCACAGACCCAAGCTGGGAATCGAACCTGGGACCCTGGAGCTGTGAAGCACCTGTGCTAACCATTATGCTACCGTGCTTCCCCTTCCATCACCCTCAGAAAAATTGCACAGGTGGAAGAGACCTCCAAGAGAAAGTGAATGTAGTCAAACAGCCCACTGTGGGTACTTATAGTCACATACGTCTGCGATGCTGTGTCCAACTCTAATTGAAGATATACGTGGCTCATATCTAGCTTCGTAAATGAGCATCTCCCAGTTCCCTGCACAAGTCCTCCACACACGGTACAGTGGTGATCGTGAAACCATTATCGATTGTCGTAAAAACCCATCTGGTTCACTAATGTCCTTTAGGGAAGGAAATCTGCCGTCCTTACCCGGTCTGGCCTACATGTGACCCCCAGATCCACAGCAATGCGGTTGCCTCTGAAATGGGCAATTTGGGGATGGGCAATAAAGGCTGACCCAGCTGGGCGAGAGAAAAGTTGCGAGTTGGAAAGTGATGTTGGGAGGGGCAGATGTAAACGAGGTTGGATGCGGAGCAAGGTGCGCATTGGGTGAGGGTTAAGGCCGGGAATGTCCTCGTCACTAATTCACACCCTGGAGCGGAGATGGCAAAGATAGGAAAAAAAACACGATGGACGGGATTTTCCTATCCTGTCTACCTCTGGGGTCGTCTGGTCCCACTGGACTTCTGGCTGGGCCATCAAACCTCCTATGGAATATCACACCATTGATAGGACGAGAAAATCCCGGTCTTTGACAAACCGGCGAGCAGTTCAATGACTTGCTCCCATTCCCATTTGGAACGTATCCCCTCTTCCTGCTCCTGCTCCAGTTTCTGCTCCTTCTCTTGCTTATTTCCCTTCTCCCAATCTTGGTCCTGTTCCCATCCCTGCCTCTAATCCCATTCCCATGTCTCCGTGTCGCAGAGGTTGGCAAGCCCTGCTCCTCGACTGAGATGGGACCGACTGTCGCAATGTTAATTCTTTGTCCTGCCCAGCTGTTCTGCGCTTCTGTAAGCTGCTTAACACAGAAATCTCCATCCTCTACACCAGATGTTCATTGCATAACTAGATAAAAGAACTTGATCCTAATCAGATCAGAAGCCTTGCTCCAGCACCACTCACGCTCAATCCTGTGTTACATATCCTGTGCTGAAGTCACCCACTGCTACCTGCACAGCATCAACACAATAGCTTCTGACCCCCTCCACATCACCTTCAAAGGTCACTTTAGTTGTACATATCCACACAGATAACCATCTTATGGAACACCATCAGGCCTCAGCCACCGACCGGGGCAATAATTCCACGTTTCTGACTACTGTGCTGCAGGAGGAAGCAATTACTCCTGCCTGGGTTTTGCACGGTTTATCTGTGCCGGGAGTGTGCATCACAATCAGGGTGAACAAGACTGACTTACTCCTGTCTGTCCCAAAACTGTGAGTGTGCGCGTATGAGTGTGTTTGTGAGTGTGTGAGTGCATGTGTGTGTGTGTGAGCATGTGGCTTTGTGTGTAAGAGTGTGAGATTGTGTGGCTGGGTGTGGGTGTGTGTTTGCATATTTGTCTGTGTGTGTTTTCATGTGTGTGTGGGTAGTGTGTGTGTGCGTGGGTGCTTTTTTATGTGTGGGTGTATTTGTGACAAGTATGCCTGTGTGTGTGTGTGTGTGTACGAGTGTCTACGTATGTGTGGGTGTTTTTTGTGTGTGTGAGTGTGGGTTTGTGAGAGTGTGTTTGAGTTGTCTGTGTGTGTGAGTTGTCTGTCAGTGGGAGTGTGTGTTTGTGGGAGTGTGTGTTTGTGAGAGTGTGTGTTTGTGAGAGTGTGTGTGTGTGAGTTGTCTGTCAGTGGGAGTATGTGTTTGTGAGAGTGTGTGTGTGTTGTCTGTCAGTGGGAGTGTGTATTTGTAAGTGTGTATTTGTAAGAGTGTGTGTTTGTGAGAGAGTGTGTGTTTGTGAGAGTGTGTGTGTGAGAGTATGTATGTGTGAGAATGTGTGTTTGTGAGAATGTGTGTTTGTGAGTGTGTGTGTGAGTTGTCTGTCAGTAGGAGTGTGTGTTGTGAGAGTGTGTGTTTGTGAGAGTGTGTGTGTGTGAGTTGTCTGTGTGTGTTTTCTGTGTGTGTGTGCCAATTGTCTGTGTGTGTGTGCCAATTGTCTGTGTGTGTGTGTGAGTTGCCTGTGTGTGTCATGGGTGTGTTTGTGTGTGTGGGAGTGTGTATGTTTGCAAGTGTGTCTGTGTGAATGGTGTGTGTGCGCGCATTGTCAGTGTGTGTGTGTGTGTGTGTGCGCGGGTTGTCCGCGTGTGTCTGTGTCTGTGTGTGTGTGTGTGTGTGCACGCGGGTTGTCCGCGTGTGTCTGTGTCTGTGTGTGTGTGTGTGTGAAGGGGTTGTTCGTGTGTGTCTGTGTGTGTGTGTGCGGGATGTCTGCGTGTGTCTGTGTCTGTGTGTGTGTGTGTGCGGGATGTCTGCGTGTGTCTGTGTCTGTGTGTGTGTGTGTGCGGGATGTCTGCGTGTGTCTGTGTCTGTGTGTGTGTGTGTGCGGGATGTCTGCGTGTGTCTGTGTCTGTGTGTGTGTGTGTGTGAAGGGGTTGTTCGTGTGTGTCTGTGTGTGTGTGTGCGGGATGTCTGCGTGTGTCTGTGTCTGTGTGTGTGTGTGCGGGATGTCTGCGTGTGTCTGTGTCAGTGTGGGATGTCTGCGTGTGTCTGTGTCTGTGTGTGTGTGTGTGCGGGATGTCTGCGTGTGTCTGTGTCTGTGTCTGTGTGTGTGTGAAGGGGTTGTTCGTGTGTGTCTGTGTCTGTGTGTGTGTGTGTGCGGGATGCCTGCGTGTTGCCGGGCAGCTCTGTGTGCAGAGTACCAACTCCTGAGCTTGTACAGTCCACAGCAGTTAACTTCCTGTCTGCTACTAAATTTCCTTAACATGGCTTAACAGTATAATCTCCTAATCTCCTCTCCTGTGGACAATACACGCTGGGTAGAAGGAAATAGTACATTACATTCACTTCTAACAGTGCACGACCCACGTGTTCCCAAAATCAGACGCTGAGCTGAGCACACAGATCTTTATGTTCCCTCTTGGGCTGTGGGCGTCGCTGGGCTGGGTCAGCATTGTTGCCCATCCCTAATTGCCCTTGAACTGAGTGTCTCGCCCGGCCATTTCAGAGGGGCCAGTTGCGAGTCAACCACATTGCTGTGGGGTCTGGAGTCACGTGTAGGCCAGACCAGGTACGGACGGCAGATTTCCATCCCGAAAGGGGGAACAGTGAATCTGATCTGTTTTTATGGCCGTTGTCATGGCCACTGTCATGAGACGAGCTTTAATATTCCAGATTTTATTAAATGGATTTAAATGATCGGGCGGCACGCTGGCGCGCTGCTGCCTCACGGAGCCGAGGTCCCGGGTTCGATCCCGGCTCTGGGTCACTGTCCGTGTGGAGTTTGCACATTGTCGCCGTGTCCGCGTGGGTCTCACCCCCACAACCCAAAGATGTGGGGATTAGCCAGGCTAAATTGCCCCTTTAATTGGGGAAAAAAAATAATAATTGGGTACTCTAAATTTATTTTTTTTAAATGGATTTAAATTCCACCGGCTGCCGTATTGGGGTTGGAACTCATGACCTGAGGGTTAGCCTGGACCTCCAGGAATATGAGTCCAGCAACATGACCACCACGACACTGTAACCCCGCATGATGGTTAAGAAAAAGATAGACCTAAAAGCCCGGGGGGTTTCAGAAGAACAAAGAGAAAAGTGGCTTGAATTGATAGATCCTAGGACGACCCACCTGCAATGAAGCATTTCTGAAATGTTGCCACTGTTGCAATGTTAGCAGCCAATAACACCCAAACACTCACACCCAGCAATGTGAGAATGATCAAACCAGCAGGATTTAATTGAGGAATAAACATTGCCCAGGGCACCGGGGAGATCTCCCACGCCCTGTTGCAAAAATAACGTCCCGGGACCCTTTCGCATTCGGCCGAAAATGTAGACGGGCTGCCGGAACGCAGAGACCGGAGCACGAGCCGCATTTAACGCGCGTCACATCCGATCTGGATCAGGGAGCGGGATGAGTTTCATTCTCACCTTCAGAGAAATCTGACAGGGAGCCCCAGGAATAATTTGAATCCAGATAATCAAACATGCAGTGGCGCTCTGCTACTTAACATCATTATGTGACACGAGAAAATGTGCTTTGCCGCAGGTCCTGCAAAAAGGCCAACACTCCAGAGATTTGAGGCATTGTTATCACTGAATGCGCTCGAGGCAACTTTAACCACCAGTTAGAGGATATGTGGCAAATGAAAAAGAGTCTTTTTAATGTCGATGTACAAATGATATGCTGACTGTCTATCAGGGAGCGAGCTGAAGGTTCATTTTGATTTGGTGTCATTAAGTCATTTGGTGATATAAAAATAATTATCGTTTCGACTGCGCCAGCTTTCGTTGCTAATTTTCCACTTTATTTACCTCCTTCGTGTGGCACTAACAATTGCACACAAAGACTCGAGACATGTACAATCGAGGCTTTATTGCTGTGTGATGCTATTCCTCCGGCGGCAGCTGTAGAATAGGATCTCAGTGACTCATGCATATTTATACACAAGCTCCCTGTGGGCGGAGCTAGCCGGCAGGGGCTTACCGGAGGATCCTGTATTACAGGTACAGCCATACATCCCCCTACTGCAAGTACACATATCTACAGTGGTTATATCACCACACTTCGCATCTCGCTCTTATTATTCACCCTGCTCCTCCTATATCTCACCACTTCCTCCATCTCTTCTTCCTCCTCCTTTCGCACTCCTTTTTCTCTCCCTGGATTGGATGGTCCATGTCCTCTGGTTTTGAAGGAGGAAACAGTTCCAAATGGTCAAATCCCAGCACAAAAATTAGTGTAACAGGAACCAGTGTCACTGGAGTCTCATTTTGAGGTGCACAAGACCAGTTCTGACGAGTCTCCTTCATTTCCAAGTTTTATTGCTCTTGCCCTCTGGGATTTAGCTGCGGACATTGTGGATGCACTTCTTTTGATCTCCCAGAACTAAAGGTCTAGGTGATAACAAATGTAACCCTAGTGATCGAGAAAGGAGGGAGAGAAGAATAAGCCCAGTTGTCCTGACATCGAGGAGTAGGGAAAATGCTGGAATCCATTGTTAAGGACATGGGGCAGGCATTGGACTCCAGCATGCCCCGACACAAGTGTAATTTGTCAGAATACAGGAGGGAGATTAGAGAACCTAGTGGAGTGGTGCAGCGACAACAATCTCTCCCTCAATGCCAGCAAAACTAAAGAGATGGTCATTGACTTCAGGAACTGCACATACCCCTGTCAGCATCAACGGGGCTGAGGTGGAGATGGTTGATAGCTTCAAATTCCTAGGGGTGCACATCTCCAAAAATCTGTCCTGGTCCACCCACGTCGACGCTACCACCAAGAAAGCACAACAGCGCCTATACCTCCTCAGGAAACAAAGGAAATTCGGCATGTCCACATTAACCCTTACCAGCTTTTACAGATGCACTATAGAGAGCATCCTATCTGGCTGCATCACAGCCTGGTATGGCAACTGCTCGGCCCAGGACCGCAAGAAACTTCAGAGAGTCGTGAGCACCGCCCAGTCCATCACACGAACCCGCCTCCCACCCATGGACTCCATCAACACCTCCCGCTGCCTGGGGAAAGCGGGCAGCATAATCAAAGACCCCTCCCACCCGGCTTACTCACTCTTCCAACTTCTTCCATCGGGCAGGAGATACAGAAGTCTGAGAACACGCACGAACAGACTCAAAAACAGCTTCTTCCCCACTGTCACCAGACTGCTAAAGGACCCTCTTATGGACTGACCTCATTAACACTACACCCTGTATGCTTCATCCAATGCCGGTGTTTATGTAGTTACATGGTGTGCCTTGTGTTGCCCTATTATGTATTTTCTTTTATTCCCTTTTCTTCCCATGTACTTGATGATCTGTTGAGCTGCTCTCAGGAAAATACTTTTCACTGTACCTCGGTACACGTGACAATAAACAAATCCAATTTCAGGGCTGGGTAGGCAGGGCCTCAGCCCTTCAAGACCCACTTAATGGCCATCTCAAGGCCTTATCCCCCCCCCACCCAGCCTCAATTTTTAGGAGGTGGGTGCGGTTTGGGTGGCAAAGAGAGAAAATAATCTTCTTTTCCTTGGGCGGGAACGGGGAGTGGGGGGAGGGAGTAGGGGACCACCTCAATCTGAAGGTCCTTGAGGTGGCCTTCCCTCCGGGACCTTGGAACTCCAGCCTTCCCCCCCACGGACCACCCTCAATGCCGCAATCGCCCCCCCCCCCCCTCCACCCACCATGATCCCCAGGGTTGAGTCAACATTGTTTTACAAAAGGGAGATTGCGTTTGATAAATCTCAGGCTAATCTTAGTCGGGTAAATAAGAGTGCAGCAGCGGCAGAGCGCATTCAAATTTTCCGAAGGTTTTCAATAAAGTGGCACAGCACCTGTCAAACCCAAGACGGCCACCATCTAGAAGGACAAGGACAGCAGATACCTGGGAACCCCACCACCTGGAGGTTCCCCTCCAAGTCACTCGCCATCCTGACTTGGAAATATAATGGTGGTTCCTTCACTGTCGCTGGGTCAAAGCCTGTGAAACACTGTCCCTGACAGCACTGTGGGTGTACCTACAGCAAGGTGTTAGTGAGGCCGCACCTGGAGTATTGTGTTCAGTTTTGGTCTTACCTGAGAAAGGACGTACTGGCGCTGGAGGGTATGCAGAGGAGATTCACGAGGTTAATCCCAGAGCTGAAGGGGTTGGATTACGAGGAGAGGTTGAGTAGACTGGGACTGTACTCGTTGGAATTTAGAAGGATGAGGGTGGATCTTATCGAAACATTTAAAATTATGAAGGGAACAGATAGGATCGATGCGGGCAGGTTGTTTCCACTGGCGGGTGACAGCAGAACTAAGGGGCATAGCCTCAAAATAAGGGGAAGTAGATTTAGGACTGAGTTTAGGAGGAGCTTCTTCACCCAAAGGGTTGTGAATCTATGGAATTCCTTGCCCAGTGAAGCAGTTGAGGTTCCTTCATTAAATGTTTTTAAGGTAAAGATAGTTTTTTGAAGAAAAAAGGGATTAAGGGTTATGGTGTTCGGGCCGGAAAGTGGAGCTGAGTCCACAAAGATCAGCCATGATCTCATTGAATGGGGGAGCAGGCTCGAGGGGCCAGATGGCCTACTCCTGCTCCTAGTTCTTATGTTCTTATGTTCTTAAATGGACTGCAGCGGTTCGAGAAGGCGACTCTCCCAACCTCAGGCTCGAGGGGCCAGATGGCCTACTCCTGCTCCTAGTTCTTATGTTCTTATGTTCTTAAATGGACTGCAGCGGTTCGAGAAGACGACTCTCCCAACCCCTCCTGAGGGACGGGCAATGGGCGTAGCCAACAACGGCCACATCCCATGAGTCCTCAGCGATCGATGATTCAAGTCCCAAAGGTCAGGCCTTTCCTCCCTAACCCTCTAAACCTCTCCTTAGAGCTTTTAGATGCTGTACTAAAACTTACCCCTTTGGGCAGCATGGTGGTTAACACTCCCAGGGAATGGGGATCGATTCCGGCCTTGGATAACTGTCTGTGCGGAGTCTGCACTTTCTCCCCGTGTCTGTGTGGGTTTCCTCCGGGTGCTCCGATTTCCCCCCCACAGTCCATAGGTGTGAGGGTTCGGTGGATTGACCGTGATAAATTGCCCCTCAGTGTCCAGGGATGAGCAGGTTGGGTTACGGGGATAGGGCGGGGGAGTGGGCCTAGATAGGGTGCTCTTTTACAGGGTCAGTGCAGACTCAGTGGGTTGAAAGGCCTCCTTCTGAACTGTAGGGATTCTAAGCCTAAGCTTTTGGTCCTGGGCCTTAATCTTTCAAATGGCTGAGAATCTGTCTACTCATCGTACATGTACACGACAATCCAAACCCTGTACACAGGAACCCAAACCAGGTACACAAGAACCATTTACACAAGAACCATATATACAGCCTGCGTATCAGCCTCCCCGAACAGGCGCCGGAATGTGGCGATTAGGGGCTTTTCACAGTAACTTCATTTGAAGCCTACTCGTGACAATAAGCGATTTTCATTTTTTTTCATATTCATGAACCCTGCGCAAAATAACACTGTACACAAGAACCCTTTATGCAAGAACCTAAAATCTGTACTCAAGAATCCAGCCTCTGTACACTGAGACGCAAACCTGCATGCAGACACCTAAACGTGGTATCCAGGAAACTAAACCCTGTACACAGGAACGCAGTCACGAGATGCAGCAACCCAAACCCTGTACGCAACTACGCCAACCTTGTACACAGCAATCCCTGTACCCTGTACCCAGTAACCCAAAGCCCACAGGCAACAATACAAACCACGTAAGCTGCAACCCAAACCCAATACGCAGTAACACAAACCATGTACGCAGTAATCCAAACATTGTACACAGCAACACAAGTCCTGAACATTGGAACCAAACCCTGTAGGCAGCAACCCTAACCCTGTACGCAGCAATCCAAATCATGTACACAGCAACGCAAATCCTGTACACAATAACAAAAACCTTGTACACAGGAGCCCAAATCCTGCAAGCAGCAACCCTAACCCTGTACGCAGGAACCCAAACCATGTACACAACAATACAAACCCTACACACAGTAACCCTAACCCTGTACGCAGGAACCCAAACCATGTACACAGGAACCCAAACGTTGTACAAGAGAACCCTGTACACAAGTTAAAACACAAGAAACCTATACACAAGAAGCCTATACATAAGAACCCGAAACACATGAACACTGCACACAATAATCTTGTACACAAGAACTCTTTGCGCAACAACCTTGTACGCAAGAACCTAAAATCTGTGCACAGCAACCCAAACCCTGTGCACAGGAACCCAAACCCTGTACGCAATAACGCAAGCCACGTGCGCAGTAACCCGAACCCTATACACAGCAATGCAAGCCACATACACAGCAATGCAAACCCTATGTACAACAGCCAAAACCATCCAAACGCTGCACACAGGAACCCAAACCCTGTATGCAGTAATACAAACCCTATGCAGAGCAACATGAACCATGTTGGTTTGGGCAGCACGGTAGCACAAGTGGCTAGCACTATGGCGTCACAGCACCAGGGTCCCAGATTCGATTCCCCGCTGGGTCACTGTCTGTGCGGAGTTTGCAAGTTCTTCCCGTGTCTGCGTGGGTTTCCTCCGGATGCTCCGGTTTCCTCCCACAGTCCAAAGACGTGCAGGTTAGGTGGATTAGCCATGATAAATTGCCCCTTAGTGTCCAAAAAGGTTAGGAGGGGTTATCGGGTTACGGGGGATAGGGTGGAAGTGAGGGCTTAGGTGGGTTGGTGCAAACTCGATGGGCTGAATGGCCTCCTTCTGCACTGTATGTTCTATGTTCTATGTGTGCAGCAACTCAAACCCTGTACACAGCAACCCAAACCATGCACGCAGCAAACCAACACGGTACACAGGATCCCGAACCATATACACAGCAACCCAAATTATGTATACCGCAAAGCAAACCCTGTACACAGGAATTCAAAGTCCATACGCAGCAACCCAAACTATGTACACAGTAATCCAAATTGTCAACCCTGTACAAAAGAACCCAGTACACAAGAACCCAGTACACAACTTTATACACAGGAACTCTATACACAAGAACCCTATACACTTGAACCCTGTACAAAAGAACCCTGTACACAAGAACACTATGCAAAAATCCTGTATCCAAGCACTTAAAATCCCTACTCAATAACCCAAACACTGTACACAGGAATCCAGACGTTGTACACGGGAACCCAAACCCTGTAATACAATCCCAGACCGAACCCCAACAGTGATTAGGATACAGGACAGAAACCCCAGTCTTTTATTTTAATTTTGTAAGACTGTCAGGAAAGGATACTTCACTACAGGAGAAATAGGGATATGGTATATTAAAACAGCAGTGACCCAAATCCTATACACAGCAAGTAACAAAGTATTATACGCAGCAACTCAAACTAGTACACAGTAACCCAAATTGTCAACCCTGTACACAAGAACTCGGTACGGTACGGTAGCATGGCGGATAGCACAATTGCTGCACAGCTCCAGGGTCCCAGGTTCGATTCCGGCTTGGGTCACTCTCTGTGCGGAGTCGGCACATCCTCCCCGTGTGTGCGTGGGTTTCCTCCGGGTGCTCCGGTTTCCTCCCACAGTCCAAAGATGTGCAGGTTCGGTGGATTGGCCATGCTAAATTGCCCTCAGTGTCCAAAATTGCCCTTAGTGCTGGGTGGGGTTACTGGGTTGTGGGGATAGGGTGGAGGTGTTGACCTTGGGTAGGGTGCTCTTTCCAAGAGCCGGTGCAGACTCGATGGGCCGAATGGCCTCCTTCTGCACTGTAAATTCTATGAAAATATATTTAACATCACACTAGAAAAGAGCTGACAATTATACCTGAAACAAGACGACTCAAAACAGTGAATACAATATCCTTAATTGCTATCTTTATTCTGGCTTAAACAACAAGAAAATAAACCATCTCAGCTCTTAATCCTCCTTAAATACCAATGGCACATAGGAATACTTGCTTTACTTCCTTTGAGAACGATCATTGGATACTGCTTTACAGGAAAGATCTGACTCCGGTCAAACTCATACAGAAACTCTGGCTGTATGTCTTCAAAAGCTGTTTCAACTGGCTTGTTTCAGCTACCCCTTGTCCGCAGACAGGTCTGCGTTGCTTTAAATACCGCTAACCTCCTTCAACTAACTTAAAGTGGGAGTCAACTGCCTTACTTCAAGTCTCAGCCACAGCCAGGTCAGAACTGAACTGAAAATGCTTTCTCAAAATGCCTGATGTTTAGCTCCACCCAGCAGTGGCATCATCTCACCAAGCTGAAAACCAATTAACACCCCGGGGAATCCCCCTAATCGAAACAAAATTGCGTCAGCCCAAGCTTTTTCCGATGGTTAATTGCACCTCTGGCTCCGAAACGCTTTGTCAATCTAAGAATCTTTTAAAAACATGACAGCAGCAGTCAAACACACTCAAACCCAGGCTTTCTGACCCTTATTTCATCAAATATGTATAATACAGTATATCTGAAATTGCTACATTCTTCACACCTATACGCAGGAAATCAAACCCTGTGCACGACAACCCAAACCTGTGTGTAACAACTAAAACCCTGTACACAGGAACCCAAGTCATATATGCAGGAACTCAAAAACTGCAAGCAGGTACAAACACCGTGTACGCAGGAACCCAAGCCCTGCATTCAGAAACCCAAACCGTGTACGCTGGAAGTCAAAAACTGTAAGCAGGTACGCACACCTTGTACGCAGGAACCCAAGTCCTGTATGTAGGATCTAAAAACTGCAATCAGGTACACACATCTTGTACACAGCAACCCAAAACCTGGACACAGGAACTCAAAAACTGTAAGCAGGTACAAACACCTTGTGGACAGGAACCCAAGCCCTGCGCACAAACCCTGTACATGGGAAGCCAGAAACTGCAAGCAGGCACACATGCTTTGTATGCAGCTAGCCAAACTCTATGCACAGGAACCCAAACCCTGTATACAGGGACTCGATAACTGTACTCAGGAACGCAAAACGTGTGTGCAGGAATCTGAACACTGTACACAGGAGCCCAACACTGTACACAGAGGCCCAAACAGTGCATGCAAGAACCCACACCATGGACGCAGCACCCAAACCCTGCATTTAGCAACCGCAGTCCCACCCTCTGTATTTATGATCCCCATTCCATCTACTACAAATCAAAGTCGTAAGTCCCCATTGCAGTCCGTGCGTGGATCCCAGTCAACGACTCAAGCCCTCATCCACACATCTCACTGTGGAGCTTGAATCCATTCTTTATAATCCCAGCCCATGTAGTGATCCTCAAACCTCAGCACATGCACTGACACATGGAAGCCCCGAGCATATTCAGTGTCCACAGCAAGGCCAGCACCCGATCAGCACCACCATTTATATAATTTCATAGAATCCCTGCAGTGCATTCGGCCCATCAGGTCTACACCGACCCACTGAGAGACCAACCTACCCAGGCCCATCCCCCACCCTAGCCCTGTCACCTCACAAATCCACCTAACCTTTTTGGACACTAAGGAACAATTTAGCACGGCCAATCCACCGAACCCGCACATCTTTGGGCTGTGGGAGGAAACCGGAGCACCCGGAGGAAACCCACGCACACGCACAGGGAGAGCGTGCAGACTCCGCACAGACAGTGACCCAAGGTTGGATTTGAACCCGGGTCCCTGGCGCTGTGAGGCAGCAGTGCTAACCACCGCGCTACCATGCCACCCTAGAGCCCCAGAAGCTATCGGCCATTTTAGTAATTCCCCAAAAACGAATTAGAACATAGAACATAGAACAGTACAGCACAGAACAGGCCCTTCGGCCCTCGATGTTGTGCCGAGCCATGATCACCCTACTCAAACCCACGTATCCACCCTATACCCGTAACTAAACAACCCCCCCCTTAACCTTACTTTTTAGGACACTACGGACAATTTAGCATGGCCAATCCACCTAACCCGCACATCTTTGGACTGTGGGAGGAAACCGGAGCACCCGGAGGAAACCCACACACACACACGGGGAGGACGTGCAGACTCCGCACAGACAGTGACCCAGCCGGGAATCGAACCTGGAACCCTGGAGCTGTGAAGCATTTATGCTAACCACCATGCTACCGTGGAGCCCGAACAATTTAGGAACAATTTAGCACGGCCAATCCACCGATTAGCTGCGGAAAGGCTAGTGGGGAGTTCGGAGACGCATTGTGTTGATCCGCACGAAGTGTGGCTTAATTAGTAACCAGCTCTCAGTCTACACTTCATGTTTCACTCGGAAGGCTGCTGCAATAGGGTGAAATTCATGCCATGTTTAATTATGCTCTGCGGCTTTCAATAATGTCACAAATGCTAAGTTTCAAAGATCAGCAACTCCAAAAGATCTATACAATTCAGAGAGTAAGGAGTCAGCTTGGGCAGAACGGGAGCTGGGTCTAAATGCCATCTTTCTTACTGAATGGAAAAACCTAAGATGAAGATCACGGGGAGACAGATATAACAGCCTGGCACTGTAAGCTTTGCATCTCATCGCTCCCGCGACTGATAGCGTTTCTCTCGGAGGTCCACTGAGCTATGCCCAGAGCCCGATCAACGACAATGGCAGATGTGATTGGCAGACGAGAAGGGAAAGATGTGGCTGTCACATCCGTCTGAACGGCCACTGTGATGGCTGAACTTTCGAACGATTCGATAATTACCTCTAAGAACCACGACATCTGCATCAAGCGTATTGCTCAGAAATGTCAAAGCCACTCGAGAAATGGAAAGCAAAGCATTCACTGGTTAACACAGCGAAAACACACAGCAGTCGGACTGCAATAGTTTGTCCTGTGAAAGCAGCACTTCCATTGTAACCTTATTACACAGCAGTGACCCACTCATTGAAATACTTGGAGATCACATTAATGTCCTTCGAGTACGACACAGAACAGCCCGTTACACTGCTGTACATCACAGAACAGCCCGTTACACTGCTGTACATCACAGTGCAGCCCGTTACACTGCTGTACGTCACAGTACTGTCCGTTAGACTGCTGTACATCCCAGTGCAGCCCGTTACACTGCTGTACATCACAGTACAGCCCGTTACACTGCTGTACATCACAGTACAGCCCGTTACACTGCTGTACATCACAGTACAGCCCGTTACACTGCTGTACATCACAGTGCAGCCCGTTACACTGCTGTACGTCACAGTCCAGCCCGTTATACTGCTGTACATCACAGAACAGCCCGTTACACTGCTGTACATCACAGTACTGTCCGTTACACTGCTGTACATCACAGTGCAGCCCGTTACACTGCTGTACGTCACAGTACTGTCCGTTAGACTGCTGTACATCCCAGTGCAGCCCGTTACACTGCTGTACATCCCAGTGCAGCCCATTATACTGCTGTACATCACAGTACAGCCCGTTATACTGCTGTATGTCACAGTGCAGCCCGTTATACTGCTGTACATCACAGTGCAGCCTGTTACACTGCTGTACATCACAGTACAGCCCGTTACACTGCTGTACATCACAGTGCAGCCCGTTATACTGCTGTACATCACAGTACAGCCCGTTATACTGCTGTACATCACAGTGCAGCCTGTTACACTGCTGTACATCACAGTACAGCCCGTTACACTGCTGTATGTCACAGTGCAGCCCGTTATACTGCTGTACATCACAGTACAGCCCGTTATACTGCTGTACATCACAGTGCAGCCCATTACACTGCTGTATGTCACAGTGCAGCCCGTTATACTGCTGTACGTCACAGTACAGCCCGTTACACTGCTGTACGTCACAGTACAGCCCGTTACACTGCTGTACGTCACAGTACTGTCCGTTAGACTGCTGTACATCCCAGTGCAGCCCGTTACACTGCTGTACATCCCAGTGCAGCCCATTATACTGCTGTACATCACAGTACAGCCCGTTATACTGCTGTATGTCACAGTGCAGCCCGTTACACTGCTGTATGTCACAGTGCAGCCCGTTATACTGCTGTATGTCACAGTGCAGCCCGTTACACTGCTGTATGTCACAGTACAGCCCGTTACACTGCTGTACATCCCAGTACTGTCCGTTACACTGCTGTACATCCCAGTACTGTCCGTTACACTGCTGTACATCACAGTACAGCCCGTTACACTGCTGTACATCACAGTACAGCCCGTTACACTGCTGTACATCCCAGTACTGTCCGTTACACTGCTGTACATCACAGTGCAGCCCGTTATACTGCTGTACATCACAGTACTGCCCGTTACACTGCTGTACGTCACAGTACAGCCCGTTATACTGCTGTACATCCCAGTACAGCCCGTTACACTGCTGTACATCACAGTACAGCCCGTTACACTGCTGTACATCACAGTACAGCCCGTTACACTGCTGTACATCACAGTACAGCCCGTTATACTGCTGTACATCACAGTGCAGCCCATTACACTGCTGTATGTCACAGTGCAGCCCGTTATACTGCTGTACGTCACAGTACAGCCCGTTACACTGCTGTACATCACAGTACTGTCCGTTATACTGCTGTACATCACAGTACAGCCCGTTACACTGCTGTACATCACAGTACAGCCCGTTATACTGCTGTACATCACAGTACAGCCCGTTACACTGCTGTACATCACAGTACAGCCCGTTACACTGCTGTACATCACAGTACAGCCCGTTACACTGCTGTACATCACAGTACAGCCCGTTATACTGCTGTACATCACAGTACAGCCCGTTACACTGCTGTACATCACAGAACAGCCCGTTACACTGCTGTACATCACAGTACAGCCCGTTATACTGCTGTACATCACAGTGCAGCCCATTACACTGCTGTACGTCACAGTCCAGCCCGTTATACTGCTGTACATCACAGTACAGCCCGTTATACTGCTGTACATCACAGTACAGCCCGTTATACTGCTGTACATCACAGTACAGCCCGTTACACTGCTGTACATCACAGTACAGCCCGTTACACTGCTGTACATCACAGTACAGCCCGTTATACTGCTGTACATCACAATGCAGCCTGTTACACTGCTGTACATCACAGTACAGCCTGTTACACGCCTGTACATCACAGTGCAGCCTGTTACACTGCTGTACGTCACAGTACAGCCCGTTACACTGCTGTACATCACAGTACAGCCCGTTATACTGCTGTACATCACAGTACAGCCCGTTATACTGCTGTACATCACAGTACAGCCCGTTACACTGC
This sequence comes from Scyliorhinus canicula, assembly GCF_902713615.1. Lineage (NCBI taxonomy): Eukaryota > Metazoa > Chordata > Chondrichthyes > Carcharhiniformes > Scyliorhinidae > Scyliorhinus > Scyliorhinus canicula. The sequence goes on along the minus strand of NC_052170.1, from coordinate 18,712,031 downwards.
TGTATGTCACAGTGCAGCCCGTTATACTGCTGTACATCACAGTGCAGCCCGTTATACTGCTGTACATCACAGTGCAGCCCGTTATACTGCTGTACATCACAGTACAGCCCATTACACTGCTGTATGTCACAGTGCAGCCCGTTATACTGCTGTACATCACAGTGCAGCCCGTTATACTGCTCTACGTCACAGTACTGTCCGTTACACTGCTGTACATCACAGTACAGCCCGTTATACTGCTGTACATCACAGTACAGCATGTTACACTGCTGTACATCACAGTACAGCCCGTTACACTGCTGTACGTCACAGTACTGTCCGTTAGACTGCTGTACATCACAGTACAGCCTGTTACACTGCTGTACATCACAGTACAGCCCGTTATACGCCTGTACATCACAGTACAGCCTTCACACTGCTGTACGTCACAGTACTGTCCGTTACACTGCTGTACATCACAGTACAGCACGTTATACGCCTGTACATCACAGTACAGCACGTTACACTGCTGTACATCACAGTACAGCCTGTTACACGCCTGTACATCACAGTACAGCACGTTACACTGCTGTACATCACAGTACAGCCCGTTATACGCCTGTACATCACAGTACAGCCCGTTACACTGCTGTACATCACAGTACAGCCCGTTACACTGCTGTACATCACAGTACAGCACGTTACACTGCTGTACATCACAGTACAGCACGTTATACGCCTGTACATCACAGTACAGCACGTTACACTGCTGTACATCACAGTACAGCCCGTTACACTGCTGTACATCACAGTACAGCACGTTATACGCCTGTACATCACAGTACAGCACGTTACACTGCTGTACATCACAGTACAGCCCGTTATACGCCTGTACATCACAGTACAGCCCGTTACACTGCTGTACATCACAGTACAGCCCGTTACACTGCTGTACATCACAGTACTGTCCGTTAGACTGCTGTACGTCACAGTACAGCCTGTTACACTGCTGTACATCACAGTACTGTCCGTTATACTGCTGTACGTCACAGTACTGTCCGTTACACTGCTGTACATCACAGTACAGCCCGTTATACAGCTGTACATCACAGTACTGTCCGTTATACTGCTGTACATCACAGTACTGTCCGTTAGACTGCTGTACATCACAGTACAGCCTTTACACTGCTGTACATCACAGTACAGCCCGTTACACTGCTGTACGTCACAGTACTGTCCGTTATACTGCTGTACGTCACAGTACTGTCCGTTACACTGCTGTACGTCACAGTACAGCCCGTTACACTGCTGTACATCACAGTACAGCCCGTTATACTGCTGTACATCACCGTACTGTCCGTTAGACTGCTGTACATCACAGTACAGCCTGTTACACGCCTGTACATCACACTACAGCACGTTACACTGCTGTACGTCACAGTACAGCCCGTTATACGCCTGTACATCACAGTACAGCACATTACACTGCTGTACATCACAGTACAGCCCGTTATACGCCTGTACATCACAGTACAGCACATTACACTGCTGTACATCACAGTACAACCCGTTATACGCCTGTACATCACAGTACAGCCCGTTACACTGCTGTACGTCACAGTGCAGCCCGTTATACTGCTGTACATCACAGTACAGCCCGTTATACTACTGTACGTCACAGTACTGTCCGTTAGACTGCTGTACATCACAGTACAGCCTGTTACACTGCTGTACATCACAGTACAGCCTGTTATACTGCTGTACATCACAGAACAGCCCATTACACTGCTGTACATCACAGTACAGCCCGTTACACTGCTGTACGTCACAGTACTGTCCGTTACACTGCTGTACATCACAGTACAGCACGTTATACGCCTGTACATCACAGTACAGCACGTTACACTGCTGTACATCACAGCACAGCCCGTTATACGCCTGTATATCACAGTACAGCCCGTTACACTGCTGTACATCACAGTACAGCCCGTTACACTGCTGTACATCACAGTGCAGCCCGTTATACTGCTGTACATCACAGTACAGCCCGTTACACTGCTGTACATCACAGTACAGCCCGTTACACTGCTGTACATCACAGTACAGCCCATTACACTGCTGTACATCACAGTACAGCCCGTTACACTGCTGTACATCACAGTACAGCCCGTTATACTGCTGTACGTCACAGTACAGCCCGTTACATTGCTGTACATCACAGTACAGCCCGTTATACAGCTGTACATCACAGTACTGTCCGTTAGACTGCTGTACATCACAGTACAGCCTGTTACACGCCTGTACATCACACTACAGCACATTACACTGCTGTACGTCACAGTACAGCCCGTTATACGCCTGTACATCACAGTACAGCACGTTACACTGCTGTACGTCACAGTACAGCCCGTTTCACTGCTGTACGTCACAGTACTGCCCGTTACACTGTTGTACATCACAGTACAGCCCGTTATACTGCTGTACGTCACAGTGCAGCCCGTTATACTGCTGTACGTCACAGTACAGCCCGTTACACTGCTGTACATCACAGTACAGCCCATTACACTGCTGTACATCACAGTACAGCCCGTTACACTGCTGTACGTCACAGCACAGCCCGTTACACTGCTGTACATCACAGTACAGCCCGTTATACTGCTGTACGTCACAGTACAGCCCGTTACATTGCTGTACATCACAGTACAGCCCGTTATACAGCTGTACATCACAGTACTGTCCGTTAGACTGCTGTACATCACAGTACAGCCCATTACACTGCTGTACGTCACAGTACAGCCCGTTTCACTGCTGTACGTCACAGTACTGCCCGTTACACTGTTGTACATCACAGTACAGCCCATTACACTGCTGTACATCACAGTACAGCATGTTATGCTGCTGTACATCACAGTACAGCATGTTACACTGGTGTACATCACAGTACAGCCTGTTACACGCCTGTACATCACAGTACAGCATGTTACACTGCTGTACATCACAGTACAGCATGTTACACTGGTGTACATCACAGTACAGCATGTTACACTGGTGTACATCACAGTACAGCATGTTACACTGGTGGACATCACAGTACAGCCCGTTACACTGCTGTACGTCACAGTACTGCCCGTTACACTGTTGTACATCACAGTACAGCCCATTACACTGCTGTACATCACAGTACAGCATGTTATGCTGCTGTACATCACAGTACAGCATGTTACACTGGTGTACATCACAGTACAGCCTGTTACACGCCTGTACATCACAGTACAGCATGTTACACTGCTGTACATCACAGTACAGCATGTTACACTGGTGTACATCACAGTACAGCATGTTACACTGGTGTACATCACAGTACAGCATGTTACACTGGTGTACATCACAGTACAGCCTGTTACACGCCTGTACATCACAGTACAGCATGTTACACTGGTGTACATCACAGTACAGCATGTTACACTGGTGTACATCACAGTACAGCATGTTACACTGGTGTACATCACAGTACAGCATGTTACATTTCTATACACTATAATACAGCATGTTACAATTCTGTACATTACAGTACACCACGTACAGCAGTACAGTTACATTCAGGGAACACAGTATTGGGATAGGGGATCAGGGAACACAGTATTGGGCTGGGGGATTGGGGAACACAGTATTGGGATAGGGGATCAGGGAACACAGTATTGGGATAGGGGATTGGGGAACACAGTGCGTGGATAGGGGATCAGGGAACACAGTATTGGGACGGGGGATCAGGGAACACAGTATTGGGATAGGGGATCGGGGAACACAGAATTGGGATAGGGGATCAGGGAACACTGTATTGGGCTGGGGGATTGGGGAACACAGTATTGGGATGGGGGATCGGGGAACACAGAATTGGGATAGGGGATCAGGGAACACTGTATTGGGATGGGGGATCAGGAAACACAGTATTGGGATGGGGGAATCAGGGAACACAGTATTGGGATGGGGGATCGGTGAACACAGTATTGGGATGGGGGATTGGGGAACACAGTATTGGGATGGGGGATCGGGGAACACAGTATTGGGAAGGGGGATCAGGGAACAAAGTATTGGGAAGGGGATCAGGGAACACAGTATTGGGATGGGGGAATCAGGGAACACAGTATTGGGATGGGGGATTGGGGAACACAGTATAGGGAAGGGGGATCAGGGAACACAGTATTGGGATGGGGGATCGGTGAACACAGTATTGGGATGGGGGATTGGGGAACACAGTATTGGGATGGGGGATTGGGGAACACAGTATTGGGATGGGGGATCGGGGAACACAGTATTGGGAAGGGGGATCAGGGAACAAAGTATTGGGAAGGGGATCAGGGAACACAGTATTGGGATGGGGGAATCAGGGAACACAGTATTGGGATGGGGGATTGGGGAACACAGTATAGGGAAGGGGGATCAGGGAACACAGTATTGGGATGGGGGAATCAGGGAACACAGTATTGGGATGGGGGATCGGTGAACACAGTTGTGGGATGGGGGATCAGGGAATACAGTATTGGGATGGGAGAATCAGGGAACACAGTATTGGGATGGGGGATTGGGGAACACAGTATTGGGAAGGGGGATCAGGGAACACAGTATTGGGATGGGGGAATCAGGGAACACAGTATTGGGATAGGGGATCGGGAAACACAGTATTGGGCTGGGGGATTGGGGAACACAGTATTGGGAAGGGGGATCAGGGAACACAGTATTGGGATGGGGGATCAGGGAACACAGTATTGGGATAGGGGATCGGTGAACACAGTATTGGGATAGGGGGATTAGGGAACACAGTATTGGGATAGGGGATCAGGGAACACAGTATTGGGATGGGGAATCAGGGAACACAGTATTGATAGAGGAGATCGAGTGGAACCCAGTATTGGGCTGGGGGATTGGGTAACACTGTATTGGGAAGGAGGATCGGGGAACACAGTATTGGGATGGGGGATCGGGGAATACAGTATTGGGGTAGGGGATCGTGGAACACAGAATTGGGATGGGGGAACGGTGAACAGAGTATTGGGATGGGGGATCGGGCAAAACAGTATTGGGATGGGGATCGGGGAACACAGTATTGGGAAAGGGGATCGAGGAACACAGTATTGGGATGGGGGATCGGGGAACACAGTATTGGGATAGGGGATCAGGGAACACAGTATTGGGATAGGGGATCGGGTAACACAGTATTGGGATGGGGAATCAGGGAACACAGTATTGATAGAGGAGATCGAGTGGAACCCAGTATTGGGATGGGGGATTGGGTAACACTGTATTGGGAAGGAGGATCGGGGAACACAGTATTGGGATGGGGGATTGGGTAACACTGTATTGGGAAGGAGGATCGGGGAACACAGTATTGGGGTAGGGGATCGTGGAACACAGAATTGGGATGGGGGAACGGTGAACAGAGTATTGGGATGGGGGATCGGGCAAAACAGTATTGGGATGGGGATCGGGGAACACAGTATTGGGAAAGGGGATCGAGGAACACAGTATTGGGATGGGGGATCGGGGAACACAGTATTGGGATAGGGGATCAGGGAACACAGTATTGGGATAGGGGATCGAGGAACACAGTATTGGGCTGGGGGATTGGGGAACACAGTATTGGGAAGGAGGATCGGAGAACACAGTATTGGGATGGGGGATCGGGGAATACAGTATTGGGGTAGGGGATCGTGGAACACAGAATTGGGATAGGGGATCAGGGAACACAGTATTGGTATAGGGGATCAGGGAACACAGTATTGGGTTGGGGATCAGGGAACACAGTATTGGTATAGGGGATCAGGGAACACAGTATTGGGAAGGGGGATCAGGGAACACAGTATTGGGATGGGGGATCAGGGAACACAGTATTGGGAAGGGGGATCAGGGAACACAGTATTGGGCTGGGGGATTTGGGAACACAGTATTGGGATGGGGGATCGGCGAACACAGTATTGGGATAGGGGATCGTGGAACGCAGTATTGGGAAGGGGATCGGGAAACACAGTATTAGGAAAGGGGATGGGGGACACAGTATTGGGATGGGGGATCAGGGAACGCAGTATTGGGAAAGGGGATGGGGACACAGTATTGGGATAGGGGATCGGGGAACACAGTATTGGGATAGGGGATTGGGGAACACAGTATTGGGATAGAGGATCGGTGAACACAGTATTGTGTTGGGGATCAGGGAACACAGTATTGGGATAGGGGATCGGCGAACACAGTATTAGGTTGGGGATCAGGGAACACAGTATTGGGATAGGGGATCGGCGAGCACAGTATTAGGGTAGGGGATCGGGGAACACAGTATTGGGATAGGGGATCGGTGAACACAGTATTGGGATAGGGGATCGGTGAACACAGTATTGGAATAGGGGATCAGGGAACACAGTATTGGGTTGGGGATCAGGGAACACAGTATTGGGAAGGAGGATCGGTGAACACAGTATTGGGATAGGGGATCAGGGAACACAGTATTGGGAAGGGGGATCAGGGAACACAGTATTGGGATGGGGGATCAGGGAACACAGTATTGGGCTGGGGGATTGGGGAACTCAGTATATGGATGGGGGATCAGGGAATACAGTATTGGGATGGGGGATCGGGGAACACAGTATTGGGATGGGGGATCAGGGAATACAGTATTGGGATAGGGGATCGGTGAACACAGTATTGGGATGGGGGATCGGTGAACACAGTATTGGGCTGGGGGATTGGGGAACACAGTATTGGGATGGGGGATCAGGGAACACAGTATTGGGATAGGGGATCAGGGAACACAGTATTGGGATGGGGGATCGGGGAACACAGTATTGGGATAGGGGATCAGGGAACACAGTATTGGGCTGGGGGATTGGGGAACACAGTATTGGGATGGGGGATCGGTGAACACAGTATTGGGATAGGGGATCAGGGAACACAGTATTGGGATGGGGATCAGGGAACACAGTATTGGGCTGGGGGATTGGGGAACACAGTATTGGAATAGGGGATCAGGGAACACAGTATTGGGTGGGGGATCAGGAAACACAGTATTGGGATGGGGGATCGGGGAACACAGTATTGGGATAGGGGATAAGGGAACACAGTATTGGGATGGAGATAGGGGAACACAGTATTGGGATAGGGGATCAGGGAATATAGTATTGGGATAGGGGATATGGGAAAGACACCGTGAGGCATTAACGTGGCAGGCATTGAGAAGATAGCCTCAGTTCAAGGTTCAATTTGTCCTCAATCTTTGTTCAGAGAACTGAGCCGATGTAACATAAAAAGAAAGAAAATGCTCCAAATATCAAGTCTGAGCAGCAGTGTGAGGCGCAGTGGCATTTATTAAAGGATGCGAGGATATCGGCAGAAATAAAAAAATCGATTCTGTTGTTTTCATTGTTCTGCAATCCCTTGAGGCTGGGCTGCAGAAGCAAACTGCAGCATGAAATGAATCTAAAGACTATTTCCAATCGTTCAGGGCCATGTCCTGCCTCAGAAAGCTGACCCAAACAACATCCTTCCTCGGGGACTCTGGATCGGACCGCATTTTCTCCAGTGCAATCTCTCAGACATCTCTCACCTCCAGCTCCCTAGGGGTGGAAAGCAGGGTGCTGAAAGCAGAGTGGGCCCCCACCTTCACTGCCTCTCCCTCCCCAATCCCCCCACCCCCCACCCCCCGCCGTCTTCGCCCCCAACCCTCATTCTGTTTAACCCGTTGCTGTTGGTCAACACTGAGCTAACGTGTCATTAACCTCCATTCATAAGAGCGGCAGAAAATCATTATTTAATGTGTGTCTATGCACAGTGTGTGCTTGCGTGTTTGTCGATTGCACATGAGTGTGTTTGTGAACGCACACAGACACGTTTATGTCTGCAAGTATCTTTGCATGTCTGTGCATGTGTGTGTGTATTTATGTCTGCGTTTTCACAGGTTTGTCTTTGCACGGGTTTGTGCGTGAACTTGCCATGCGTTTCGGTGTCTGTGCATGCATGTGCATTTGCGTGCATGTGTACACGTGCGTGTGTGTGCCTGCCCGCATTTGTGAGATGCGCACGTGGCTCATTACAGTTCCGGGAGCTTGTTGCAGTTGGGGATGAACCCTGACTGGCCCGTCACTTTTCAAACGTGCAAAAATGTGAATTAGACGCAGGAGTAGGCCATTCGGCCCTTCGAGCCCGTTCCGCCATTCAGTTAGATCATGATGTAGGAGGAGGCCAATCTGACCATGGCCTCCGACTCCACACACACCGCCTGACCCACTGTTCTACATCTCTACATTTAACACATGAGCATACACTTGCACAAACGCACGTCCAGATGCATTCCCACACTAATTTCTACACCAATGCACTCACAGTCATGTTTATTGGCAGTTTCCTGCACATCATGTGTGTCAGCTGGAAGTGGCATTGTGACATGTTGCAGCACGGTACACAAAAGCGTTCATCTGAAATGAATTGAGCGTTATTACAGATCATTTATAACCCATTTAGAATCACTGTTCAATACCCAACAGTTATTTTACACAAGCTGGCTGATGTTTGACATTACAACACGGATGAATTTGCAGCACAGACACACGCCGTTCTCGCCAACTGATCTAGGGCAGCACGGTGGCAGAATGGTTAGCACTGCTGCCTCACAGCGCCAGGGATCTGGGTTCGATTGCGACCTTGGGTGACTGTGTGGAGTTTGCACGTTCTCCCCGTGTCCGCGTGGGTTTCCGCCGGGTGCTCCGGTTTCCTCCCACAGTCTAAAGATATAGAGATTAGGTGGATTGGCCGTGCTAAATTGCCCATTACTGGCCAAAGATGTCCAGGTTAGGTTGGTCTTTGGGGATAGGGCCGGGCAGTGGGCCTGGGTAGGGTGCTCTTTCAGAGGGTTGGTGCAGGCTCGATGGGCCGAACGGCCTCCTTCTGCATGTAGGGATGCTATGATTCTACATCTACGTTAGACAGTCCTTCCAACCATACCCCTATCAGCATATCTTTCTATTGATTTCTCCCTCACCTGAAGACCCGACTTCCCTTTGAACGCGTCCACACAATTGTTATGGGCCAGGGTTTAGAGAACCCCAAAGTGTATGATGGAATTCACCTGACCCACAACTTTTACTAGATTGTGGTATGGGGAGCACACAGCCCTCTCTACAGGTGTGGTACAGCAGAAATGGAAAAGTACTTTTTAAAGCAAAACAATGTTTATTCTATGAACTCAAGTTAACCTTTTTAAAACATTCGGTGAACATCTTAGCAACCATTAATTCAAATACAACTCTCAAAGAATACAACACTAAGTAATCCTTTAAGCTTTCCTTTTACCATCCATAAGACTTAAAACACCTTTTACCAGAAGCACATCAGGTTAAAGTCACTACTGTTATTAGTTAAAAAAAAAATAAATTTAGTGTACCCAATTCATTTTCCAATTAAGGAGCAATTTAGCGTGGCCAATCCACCTAGCCTGCACATCTTTTTGGGTTGTGGGGGCGAAACCCACGCAGACACGGGGAGAATGTGCAAACTCCACACGGACAGTGACCCAGAGCCGGGATCGAACCTGGGACCTCAGCGCCGTGAGGCCGCAGGGCTAACCTACTGCGCCACCGTGCTGCCCCTACTGTTATTAGTTTTAAATCACCCGGATCGAATACAATCTTTAGATTACAGAGAGAGATTCATACACCTTCTGGCTGTGGCTGCACTATCCAGCTCTGAAAACGAAACTAAAACACACCCTGCAATAAACAGCCTAAAACGAAAGTAAAAAGCTGACAGACAGCCCCGCTCCACCCACTCGCTGACATCACTGCAGTACTAAACACCCATTTCTTAAAGGTACTCTCACTACAGATATTTATGTACATACCCATTTATAAACACCCATTTCTTAAGGTACTCTCACATGACACAATTCACTGTGACATTCTCACTCAGTTGCGAATTCCACATTCTTAACATTCCCTGAGTAAAGTCCTTTTTCTGCAATGCTTTCTTTTCGATGTATGGGTGTGCATCCCATATTCAGGATCCCTAAATTTAGACACCTCCATCTCCATCTTAACCGCACCGAACCCTTTCATCAGCACCCTTGTATCCAGAGAGAAGACCACAAGCCCAGCTCAGCTTTCCTTGGCAGCCCAACCTGTTCAGTTCTGGTGTCAATCTTTTGGTCCGACCAATGTTGTACAAATTGTAACATTCCCTCTCTGACCAGCCCACTGCAGGAAGGATCTGGGTCGGGATTCTCGGCTGCTCGTCCCTCCCCGCTATCTCTGCTCGCGGAGACGGAGAATTTGGCGCTCAGCCGAATCTCCCATTCACAGCGGCGGGAGCAGCGAATCCCGCTGCCGTAAATGGACGGTGGATCCCGCCCATGATTGCGCTGGGGAGGAAGCGCAGAAGGGATTGGCCGGGACGTTGCCCGGGATGGCGCATTTCAGCTGTGAAGAGAGGCTGGATAGACTGGGTTTGCTATCTTTCGAGCAGTGAAGGCTGAGGGGGGAGACCTGATTGAGATGTAAAAGATTATGAGAGATGACAGGATGATTAGGGAACGGCCGTTCCCTTTAGTTGAAGGGTCAATAATGAGGAGGGGCGGGGGTATAATTTTAAGGTGAGGGTAAAGAGGTTGCAAAGGGATTTGAGGAAAAATACTTTCACCCAGAGGGTGGTGGGAGTCTGGAATGCACTGCCTGGGAGGGGAGTAGAGGCGGGAAATCACCCGACCTTTAAAATGTACATGAATGAGCACCTGACATGTCATAAAATTCAAAGCTATAGGGCAAGTTTTGGGATTAGTGTTGATTTAATGTACCTTTGTCAGTGCAGACTCAATGGGTCGAAGGGCCTCCTTTATACTGTGTCACTCCATGGCTCTATGAAATGAATCCCAGTGCTTTCTTTGCAATGTTGTGGTCTTGCGAACCTGTACTCCAGGCCCCTTTGCACCTCAACCCTATTTGCTCTTTATTTTCCTCGCTGCACGTGGTCTCCTTGTCACCAAGCGCCATTTTGGTGTTAATGGTGCCTTAGCAGCACTCCTGTCCTCTTGCACAGATGCCCCCCTCTGTTGAGGGAACTTAAGAATATAAGGGATAGGAACAGGAGCAGGCCATTCAACCCTTTGAACCAATTCAATGAGATCATGGCAGATCTTCACCCTCCGCCCAGTCTTCCTGCACTACACAGATTCCTTGGTGTTATTAGTCTGTAGGAATCTATGAATCTCAGCCTTGATCATACTAAATGACTGAGTCTCCCGCTCTCCCCTCTAGGATAAAGAATTCTGAAGATTCAGCACCTTCTAAGTGCCGAGATTTCTCCTCATCTCAGTCCTCAATGGCCCCCCCTCTTAGTCTGAGACCATGGGCGGGATTCTCCGCCGGCGGGATGCCCCATTGACCGGCCGACGGAATGGAGAATCCCGGCGGCGGGTCGAGGAAAAAAATGTGATGCGGCGGGGCGGAGAATCCAGCCCCATGTCCCTGGAATAATTTGGTGCTTTTCAACAAGACAACCTCCCATTCGTCTAAGCTCCAGAGGGTGAGGGCCCGATCTATTAAACCTTTCTCCACAGGACATTCCCTCTATCCCGGCAATTGGTTTGCCGCGAAATCTCGGGAATCAGTCCAATGGAACAAAAATCAAATGATGTGAGTTAGCAATGAGTGAGTAATTTACAAATGGGGTGATTGATCAGTGGACGAATGATGCAATTGATCGGCATGCGAACAGTGCGATTGATCCGTGGGGGAATGCTGTTACAGGGAGGCTTGTTTGAGAGCCCAATGATAAGCTGATCAACGTCCAAAAAGTGCAAAGAACAAAGAGAAATTACAGCACAGGAACAGGCCCTTAAGCCCTCAAAGCCTGCGCCGATCCAGATCCTCTATCTAAAACTGTCACCTATTTTCTAAGGATCTGTATCCCTCTGCTCCCTGCCCATTCATGTATCTGTATAGATACATCTTAAATGATGCTCTTCGAGTACAGGTGTAGAGAAGTGTTGACTTTGCTTGATTGACATCTCTAGGAGATTATAATAAGTTATTTCTTTTGTCAAGGGCTCAATGTTTACCTGCACAAGGTTAAGAGGTGTCAGGTATCTATTATTGATACTTTAATGGTCTGGTTGATTGACACTTTTCCCGGATTGCAGCAACGCCATTTACAAAAGAATCAATGTTTTTTTAAGCAGTTTCACAAATGCCTTTATTATTCGATGGTTCATTGTTTCTTTTACAGCGAGTATACTGGGTGAAAGAGCATGGAAGTGCCATGAGTTGGCATGGAAGTCATGTGGGACCATGGGGGTCAGTTGCGATAATGAGTTGGCATTCAGTTGGCATGGGAATATGAGGGTAGCCATGGTGGTTGGGTGAGGTCTGAGTCGGCACTGGATTGGCATGGGGGGGGGGTATAAGGTACCATTGGGGAGGGTAGGGGATAATGAGTCAACATTGAGTTGCATGAGGGGGCATGGTGGTGGGTGGGGGCTTGAGTTGGCATTGTGTTAGCTTGGAGGAGGCATGTGCAGTGAATGGGGTGATGAGGTGTGAGGGCAAGAGGGCCTGAAATGCAAATCAAACAGCTGGGATGAAGTTACAGAGAAATGAGGCATGCCTTTTAACCAGCTCATCTCGGCACGAGTCTGGTGGGGGTGACTTAACTCTGTCCCACACTCACCTTTCCCAGACCACAAACGGGTACTTAATGTAAGAACATAAGAACTAGGAGCAGGAGTAGGCCATCTGGCCCCTCAAGCCTGCTCTGCCATTCAATGAGATCATGGCTGATCTTTTGTGGACTCAGCTCCACTTTCCAGCCCAAACTCCATAACCCTTAATCCCTTAATTCTTCAAAAAACTATCTATCTTCATCTTAAAAAACATGTAATGAAGGAGCCTCAACTGCTTCACTGGGCAAGGAATTCCATAGATTCACAACCCTTTGGATGAAGAAGTTCCTCCTAAACTCAGTCCTAAATCTACTTTCCCTTATTTTGAGGCTATGCCCCCTAGCTCTGCTTTCACCCGCAAGTGGAAACAACCTGCCCGCATCTATCCTATCTATTACCGTCCTAATTTTAGATGTTTCTATAAGATCCCACTTCATCCTTCTAAATTCCAACGAGTACAGTCCCAGTCTACTCAATCTCTCCTCGTAATCCATCCCCTTCAGCTCTGGGATTAACCTAGTGAATCTCCTCTGCACACCCTCCAGCGCCAGTACGTCCTTTCTCAAGTAAGGAGACCAAAACTGAACACAATACTCCAGGTGTGGCCTCACTACCACCTTATACAATTGCAGCATAACCTCCCTAGTCTTAAACTCCATCCCTCTAGCAATGAAGGACAAAATTCCATTTGCCTTCTTAATCACCTGTTGCACCTGCAAACCAACTTTTTGCGAATCATGCACCAGCACACCCAGGTCTCTCTGCACAGCAGCATGCTTTAATATTTTATCATTTAAATAATACGCCCTTTTGCTGTTATTCCTACCAAAATGAATAACCTCACATTTGTCAACATTGTATTCCATTTGCCAGACCCTAGCCCATTCATTTAACCTATCCAAATCCCTCTGCAGACTTCCAGTATCCTCTGCACTTTTTGCTTTACGACTCATTTTAGTGTCGTCTGCAAACTTGGACACATTGTCTTTGGTCCCCAACTCCAAATCATCTATGTAAATTGTGAACAATTGTGGGCCCAACACGGATCCCTGAGGGACACCACTAGCTACTGATTGCCAACCAGAGAAACACCCATTAATCCCCACTCTTTGCTTTCTATTAACTAACCAACCCTCTATCCATGCTACTAATTTACCCTTAATGCCATGCATCTTTATCTTATGCAGCAACCTTTTGTGTGGCACCTTGTCAAAGGCTTTCTGGAAATCCAGATGTACCACATCCATTGGCTCCCCGTTATCTACCGCACTGGTAATGTCCTCAAAAAATTTCACTAATTTAGTTAGGCACGACCTGCCCTTTATGAACCCATGTTGCTTCTGCCCAAAGGGACAATTTCCATCCAGATGCCTCGCTATTTCTTCCTTGATGATAGATTCCAGCATTTTCCCTACTGCCGAAGTTAAGCTAACTGTCCTATAATTATCCGCTTTCTGCCTCCCTCCTTTTTTAAACAGTGGTGTCACTTCTGCTAATTTCCAATCCGCCGGGACCACCCCAGAGTCTAGTGAATTTTGGTAAATTATCACTAGTGCATCTGCAATTTCCCTAGCCATCTCTTTTAGCACTCTGGGGTTCATTCCATCAGGGCCAGGAGACTTGTCTATCTTTTGCCCCATTAGCTTGCCCATCACTACCTCCTTAGTGTTAACAATCCTCTCAAGGTCCTCACCTGTCAGCCTCATTTCTATCAGTCACTGGCATGATATTTGTGTCTTCCACTGTGAAGACCGACCCAAAAAAGCTGTTCAATTCCTCAGCCATTTCCTCATCTCCCATTATTAAATCTCCCTTCTCATCGTCTAAAGGACCAATATTTACCTTAGCCACTCTTTTTTGTTTTATATGTTTGTAGAAACTTTTACTATCTGTTTTCATATTCTGAGCAAGTTTACTCTCAAAGTAAAGTACTTAATGCTGAGGCAATTCTGTCGAGTGGGGAGATTTCCTGACTTGAGTTCCCTACCTCAGTAACAAAAACCTGTGAGCTGTGTTATGACACCCTGGGCTGCAGCATGGTCAATTCCATACCCCACGTGCCAGGGAATCACAACACAATAATTCTTCGAATAATACCCAAAGTCTTTGGCCTTTGGCTGCCCAACAATTCGTCACCAGATTTGAACGTTTAAGCACAATTATTGTTTATTTATACCAAGAACTATCAGTAAATATGACTGGTTAATGACATGCTTGTGCCTACTTTAACTGCCCCATCCGCCACCAGGTGGATTGGCCATGCTAAATTGCCCGTAGTGTCCTAATAGTAAGGTTAAGGGGGGGAGTTGTTGGGTTACGGGTATAGGGTGGATACGTAGGTTTGAGTAGGGTGATCATTGCTCGGCACAACATCGAGGGCTGAAGGGCCTGTTCTGTGCTGTACTGTTCTATGTTCTGTTCTATGTTCTATCTCCCTCTCTCCCACCTGAAACATCTAAATCCTGGAACGTTTAGCTGCCAATCCTGTCCTTCCCTCAACCAGGTCTCTGTAATGGCAACAACATTATAGTTCCAAGTACTAATCCAAGCTCTAAATTCATCTGCCTTTCCTGGATTACTTCTTGCATTAAAACATATGCACCAGACCTGCTATTTTCAGCAACATCTCCCTGTCTGCTCTGCCTCAGGATGTTCATGATGCGGAGATGCCGGCGTTGGACTGGGGTGAGCACAGTAAGAAGTCTTACAACACCAGGTTAAAGTCCAACATGTTTGTTTCAAACACGAGCCTTCGGAGCGCAGCTCCTTCCTCAGGTGAACCCTGACCTGAGGAAGGAGCTGCGCTCCGAAAGCTCGTGTTTGAAACAAACATGTTGGACTTTAACCTGGTGTTGTAAGACTTCTTACTGTGCTCGGGCTGTTCAGTAAGTGCTGCCCGATCATGGAATCACATCTAATGCTGGACATTACCTTTTGAATTTTGAAAGCTCAGGCTGGTTGAGGGTGCTCGGTGCTCTGCCTGTTGCCAACAGCCAAAGGGGACATGTTGTTAGGTGTGACCCGCCAGCCTTTGTAACTGACGGCCTACATACCCGATGTCACACCAGCACTGATAGTCACATACCCCTTACGGCTGATTAACCTCGGTGCAGAAAAGAAGATTCAGCTGATCCCTCACAGCCAAAGAGTTCCCCACCCACTGGGTAATGATAATCAGGCAGGGGCTTTTCACAGTCACTTCATCGAAGCCGACTTGTGACAAGAAGTGATTATTATTATTAATGTGCTCATTCAAACCCATCAATTCTTTGGTTCCTGAATACCACCTATTGATTGCAGCTGCGCTGTGTGTTCAAGTGTTGACAACAGAGGTGGGGGGTGGGGAGTGGGGGCGGGTGCAGTGGAAAGGGCGAAGATCAGCCTCAACTGCGATGGCTTCTGTTGTTGAATAGCCTGCCTCTCGTTTGCATTTCCTAGCTGAAGGATAGGGACCTGGGTGGAGTGCGGGCTCCGTGGCCCAAGTTGGATTCAGGATTATCAGGATGTAGGGGAGGAGAATTGAAACAACTTTTCGGGCCTTTAAGGTGAGGAAACGACCCTCAGAAGCCTCAGAGGTGGGTTATAAAACATAGAACAGTACAGCACAGAACAGGCCCTTCGGCCCTCGATGTTGTGCCGAGCAATGATCACCCTACTCAAACCCACGTATCCACCCTATACCCGTAACCCAACAACCCCCCCTTAACCTTACTTTTTTAGGACACTACGGGCAATTTAAAATTGTAAAATATGTGACAGTGAGGCCAATCAGGAGGTCTTAGGGTAAAGCTTGATCAAAGAGGGAGCATCTTAACGGACACAAGAAGGAGCGGAGAGGTTTTCAGAGGGGACTGCGGAGCTCAGGACCTCCGGCAGAGGAACGGGCGAGACATGGAAAACGCTGTACACATCGCGTTATTGCCTCCGTCATCAGTGTTGCTTGACCTGGAGCTTCTGTAGGTTTAACAACTCAGAGGAGGCTGGCGGTAAACAACCATCAATTTATTTACAACAATTTCCAAGGTCTGCGTAACATAGATACATAGAAGATAGGAGCAGGAGGAGGCCTTTTGGCCCTTCGAGCCTGCTCCGCCGTTCATCACGATCATGGCTGATCATCCAACTCAACAGCCTAATCCTGCTTTCTCCCCATAGCCTTTGATCCCATTCTCCCCAAGTGCTATATCCAGCCGCCTCTTGAATATATTCAAAGTTTTAGCATCAACTACTTCCTGTGGTAATGAATTCCACAGGCTCGCCACTCTTTGGGTGAAGAAATGTCTCCTTATCTCTGTCCGAAATGGTTTACCCTGAATCCTCAGACTGACCCCTGGTTCTGGACACACCCATCATTGGTAACATCTTCCCTGCATCTACCCTGTCCAGTCCCATTAGAATTTTATAAGTCTCTGTGAGCTCCCCCCTCATTCTCCTGAACTCCAGCGAGAACAATCCCAACCTAGTCAATCTCTCCTCATATGACAGTCCCGCCATCCCTGGAATCAGTCTGGTAAACGTTTGCTGCCCTCCCTCGAGAGCAAGAACATCCTTCCTCAGAGAAGGAGAGAAAAACTACACACAATACTCTAGGTGTGGCCTCACCAAGGCCGTGTACAATTGCAGCAACACATCCCTGCTTCTATACTCGAAACCTCTCGCAATGAAGGCCAACATACCATTAGCCTTCTTTACCGCCTGCTGCACCTGCATGCTTCCCTTCAGCGAATGGTACACAAGGACACCCAGGTCCTGCTGCACATTCCCCCCTCCCAATTTACAACCATTCAGGTAGTAATGTGCCTTTCTGTTTTTGCTTCCAAAGTGAATAACCTCACACTTATCCAAATTATACTGCATCTGCCATTGATTTGCCCACTCGCCCAACCTGTCCAGGTCTTGCTGTAGGATCCCTGCATCTTCCGTACAGTTCACCCTCCCATCCGACTTGGTATCATCGGCAAACTTTAATGCAACGTATCGCTCCCAGTACAATCCTAGCTGGGAGGATTAACCACACCAGGCCCTGTTTTGGGCCTGCTTTTGTGTTAGCTCACGATGACCCCCGGGCGGTTTGCCTCCCCCCCCCCCCCCCCACCACACCACCCCCCACCACCCCCACCACCACCTGGGAAGCCTGTACTCCACGGGTCCCACAGGGTCCTCAATAATGGTCCTCGTGGGGGTTATGGCAGTGGGCCAGTAAGCCGAGCGGGGGTTTGGGTGAAAGGCCTCTTTTCGCTGGTCACATTGTCGGTGTGCCCATCTGACGTGCCCACCTGACTCATCTTCAACTGAAGAGAGTTCAATTAGTATTGATCGCCTTTAAGAACATTCTTTTAGCAAGTGGGTCCCGGAACATCCTGGTTATTGATTGAGTTCTCCATTGCTCAGACCACATGACACATCACATTCCCACGGCGCCGCCAAGCAGAAGCCCGCTTAGTTGGCGCCAAGGCTTAATGAACAGTCCGCACTGACTGATGCGGCTCCCATTGATCTATTGGCAAGTTTTGCTTTGTTGATTGCACTTGAGGTTTGGAGCAGACAACATATTGATTAAAGCCCTTGTATTCCCACAGAAGCTGATACTTTCAGACAACTTAGCTGGTCAGTACATCGTCCTGATCCTCAGCTTATTGATACTAGAGGCCGGGGAGGGAGGAAGAGAGAGGGAAAGAGGGAGAAAGTGAGGGGAAGTTGAGATGGGTTGGGGGAGGGGGGAACGGAGCGAGTGGCGGGGTGGGGAGAAAGAGAGAGAGAAAGCGAGAGGGGGGAGAGAGAGAGAGAGAATGAGGGAGGAAGAGGGAGGGAGAGAGAGCGGGAGAGAAAAACGGAGGGGGAGAGAGAAGGGGGCGAGCGAGAAAGATGGAGAGGAGAGAAAGGGAGGGGGAGAGGAGAGAAAGAGGGAGGGGGAGAGTGAGAGAGAGGGGTAGGGAGAGAGAGAGAGAATGAGGGAGGAAGAGGGAGGGAGAGAGAGCGGGGGAGAAAAACGGAGGGGGAGAGAGAGGGGGGCGAGCGAGAAAGATGGAGAGGAGAGAAAGGGAGGGGGAGAGGAGAGAAGGAGGGAGGGGGAGAGTGAGAGAGAGGGGTAGGGAGAGAGAGAGAGAATGAGGGAGGAAGAGGGAGGGAGAGAGAGCGGGGGAGAAAAAACGGAGGGGGAGAGAGAGGGGGGCGAGCGAGAAAGATGGAGAGGAGAGAAAGGGAGGGGGAGAGGAGAGAAAGAGGGAGGGGGAGAGTGAGAGAGAGGGGTAGGGAGAGAGAGAGAATGAGGGAGGAAGAGGGAGGGAGAGAGCGGGGGAGAGAAAACGGAGGGGGATGAGAGA
The DNA here is from genome assembly GCF_902713615.1 of Scyliorhinus canicula. Lineage (NCBI taxonomy): Eukaryota > Metazoa > Chordata > Chondrichthyes > Carcharhiniformes > Scyliorhinidae > Scyliorhinus > Scyliorhinus canicula. Next base: position 18,693,038 of record NC_052170.1, on the reverse strand, counting down.
GGGGGGCGACGCGAGAAAGATGGAGAGGAGGAAAGGGAGGGGGAGAGAGAAAGAGGGAGGGGAATGGGGAAAGAGGGAAGGGGAGAGAGAAAGAGGGAGGGGGCGAGTGGGAGAGAGAGAATGAGGCAGGGGAAGACGAGAGGAAAGAGGGAGCAAGAAAGAGGAAGAGGGAGGGGTTGGGAAGGGAAGAGAGAGGACGAGGGAAAGAGAAAGGAGGGGAGTGAGATAAATTGAGGAGAGATAGAGGGATGAGGGTGAAAGAGATGGGAGGGGAGAGGGGGAGAGAAAGATAGAAAGGGGAGGGGGAGAGAGTGAGGAAGGAGGAAAGAGGGAGAAAGGAGTGGAGGATGAGGAGTGTAGGGGAGAAAGGGGGGTGCGAAAAAGGAGAGAAAGGGGAGCAAAGGGAGAGAAAGAGAGAGAGAGAGGGGGGGAAACAGGAAAGAGAGAGGGAGTGTGAGTGAGAGGAGTGGCAAGGGAGAAAGAGGGGAGGAAGGGCGAGAAGAGAGAGAGAGGAAGATGAGAGCAGGACAAAGAGAGAGAGAGATGGATCAAGGAGTCAAGGAGAGATGTTTTTGCTGCTTTGAAATAAATGAGCAGTGGCCAACACCCTTTTTACAGTAAACCCTGGGAGGGATGAATATGCTGAAAATCTAAACTAAAGGTGGTCAAGGCCGGGACGCATCATAACGGATCCATCAGTGCATGGAAACAGGACGGACGTTACGGGTTCAGGCTCCTCACCAGGATCAGGGTGAAGAATCCCCAATTGGAAACACTGACATTTACCTCACAGGCACCTTGCTCTGCATCCCCACACGTTCCGCATTAAATACAACTGAGGAAAATCACGGAAGCAATGAAGAGCTGAAAGCGACTCAAAGCTGACCGGCCTAGCTCACATTATAACATAATGTGCAGTACTGAGGGCGTGAGGCCTTGTCAGAGAGGCTTTCAGACGAGACCTTAAACTGTCATTAAAAGCTCTCGGGTGGACATCAAAGGTTCCCTGGCATTTTTTTGGAGTTGAGTCGTGCAACCAGGCCAATATTTGAGCCCGACCAACAGATTTTCCAGTCATTGTACCAATGATACTTGTGGTGCCCCCTTGCAGCCAAATAGGCCGCCATAATTTCTACATAACATTGACACATCGTGGAAAGTAACGTCCTGTCTTCGGGACTTTGAGCCCAGGCAGTGCTTGCCACTGATAGTGACGGAGCCCCCGTAAATAGCAGATCAGTGGCAATGCGTAATTAAATCATGTGACGCAATGGTATTTAAAGAGCTGTCATCTCGACCTGCTCGTCAACGTTGGGGGGGGGGGGGGGGACTTGAACTTATACAGCGTCTTTTCAATGCCATAAAACAGGAGTCTTATTGGCCAAAACGAAACCTGACGCTGGGCCTCGTGAGGGGCTATGTGGCCAGGAGACCAAAAACTAGATGGAAGAGGTAGGCTTTGAGAAAGGGAGGGGTGAGGAAGATGGAAGCGATGGTCTCGAATTCAGAGAGGCAGCCAAAAGGTGCACGTGAGTGGGCATCGGACAACTCAGGTCATTGGCTGTGTGAAAGACAAGGGTAGGTCTATCCGACCCGTCCGATGGTTTGTGCTGCTTGTTTCGTCAGCACACCTTCTCCTGCGAGGGGCCATCACCTCTTTATTGTAAGTCAAAGAAATCTTACGTCCCCGCATACTTTTGGCGTACGAAACATTACGCTCTGCTGTCAGGTTTTGCCACACTTTTGTGTCTACTTAAACCCCCCCCCGCCCCAGCTCCACATTTGCAATGGAAAGAAGCTATGTAAACTTGTCATGTTGCAATTGCACTCTCCCTCCTGTGGTGGCGCTGCAAGCATCTCGTAGCTCCTTAAGCCCTCAATGCGGAGGAACTCCGGAGATAAACGTTGTCATTTTAACATTTCCCTGTGTGGCGTGTTGTGGGAGTTTGACAAATCACGTTTCAATACTAATCAATTTCAACCAACCTGGAATACCTGATTAAGAACAAACACCTGACTCTCATTCGTCTTTAATATGAGCAGCAAAAAGGGCCCTCTCCCAGCCCCCCTCCCACCTTCCCTTTTGTGTCTCAGCATACCCCCCCCGTCCCCCCACACCCGCCAACTCAAATCGACGTCCTACCTTTGTGACATGATCTTGAAGGTGTCGGGGAGGTAACACTCGACGTTCTCCATCTGGAAGATGTCGGCGTCGCAGATCTTGCTGTCGGTTCGCCCGTAGTTGGCGCTCTCGATCATTATGACGTCGCTTCCCGGGCACCGCAGCTCGATGGGGTACCCTTCGCACGCCAGCTCCCGGCGCATCAGACCAAAGGGCAAGGCGGCCCGGCTCAAACCTGGGGAGGGGAACAGAAGCAAAGCCCTGAGGACATGTCGTGCAGCGAGGGTTGTAGGCGGGCGAGGAACAGACACCTTTGTGTTAACAGGTCCCAAGCTAGGTTGAGTCGAGGCACAAACCCGATTGATGATGGTCAGCTTATTTGCAGAACGCACCTCTGCCCCCGACCTACCAACCCAACCAGTGTCCCAGCAGTCCCCATTTTTTTGAGAATTCAAAGAAATAAATGACCAAATGATCAAACAATCAGCCCCTTCAAGAGGCGCTGGACGAAAAAGGAAGCTTGAAAAGAAAGGCATCAAAATTAGGTTGAAATGTGGATTTGGGGCCTGAGGATCCACTCCAGCCCCCCGTGGGTACCCACCGGTCATGGAATGCCTCAAGCATATTCATGAATACCGCGTACTCCCTCACCAGGAACAGCTGGACATGAGCAAGTGAGGTTTTAAATTTAACTCGCTACCACGGTGGGACATATTGACCGCAGAGTATTAGCTTGGACCTTGGGGTTACTGGTTTATGGATTTTACCACTGTGCCGTCATTTCCGCCAATCTCTTAGGGCACTCTTTTGAGTAAGTCGAATAAACCGATAAATAAATTAACAGTCCCTTAAAGGAGAACAGTACAAAAATCAAATGCTTCAATAGTATCAAAATTGAACTAAAATTACGTTCCGGGCCTGTTGATGCCCTCCAGCTCCCACCAGTTGCAGAAGGCTTCAAGTGTATCAGTGGACACAACGGGTGGGATTCTTTGATCCTGAGGCTAAGTGTTCACGCTGTCGTAAACGCCGTCGCGTTTCTCGACGGCGTCAACAAGGCCTCAGGATCAGCGATTCTGACCCCTACAGGGGTCCAGCACAGCACTGGAGTGGCCCACGCCGCTCCAGATGCCGATCCCCGGCGTCAACTGGGCGCCGCGGGGGTCCGCGCATGCGCAGTGGCTCCCTTCTCCGTGCCGGCCCCGACGCAACATGGCGCAGGGCTAAAGGGGCCGGCGCGCCAATTGGTGGGCCCCGATCGCGGACCGGGCCACAGCGGAAGGCGGGGTCTGACCAACCCCCCCCCCCCGCCCACAGGCCGCCCCACCCCGGACCCTTCCACGCCGGGGTCCTGCCGGGTAAAACCAGGTTACAACAGCACCGACAGGACTCGGGATCCTGGGCGGAGAATCACCGGGGGAGGCCCGGTAGAGCGGCCCCCAGCCGGCGCCGGCCTTTGCGGAGAATTGTGTCCTGGCCATCGGGGCGGCCGTGGCGCGATTTGCACCGGTCGCGGCGATTCTCCGGTCCGGCCCCGGGCTGAGAGAATCCTGCCCAACATGTTCCCTCTCCACGGATACCCAGGAGTGCGTAAAATTGTGGAAAAATCAAAAATTCATCAGTTCGGTTGGATTAGAATCCAAGCAGTGGGCCCAGGTCCCGTAACTACTGGAGCACCATCTCCCTCCCATCTTAGGGACCACTACGTTTCAACTGTTGACTCTGAAGAAGGATACAAGTCTGAAGAAGGATGAAGTCTGCACGTCCTCCCTGTGTGTGCGTGGGTTTCCACCGGGTTTCCTCCCACAGTCCAAAGATGTGCGGGTTAGGTGGATTGGCCATGCTAAATTGCCCGTAGTGTCCTAAAAAGTAAGGTTAAGGGGGGGGTTGTTGGGTTACGGGTATAGGGTGGGTGCGTGGGTTTGAGTGGGGTGATCATTGCTCGGCACAACATCGAGGGCCGAAGGGCCTGTTCTGTGCTGTACTGTTCTATGTTCTATGTTCTAAGTCAGATGGCATTAACAACTTTGAACCAATAGTTCTCTCGGTCACTGGAGGGAGTGGGGTTTCCTCAGTCGCTAAATTAAGTTGGAGCGATGATGTGATAAGGCATAAGACACAGGAGCAGAATTAGGCTATTTGGCCCATTGAGTCTTCTCCGCCATTCAATCATGGCTGATACGTTTCTCATCCCCGTTCTCCTGCCTTTATGATGATTTATTTCGATTGCGGAAGGGATTGGTTAATGCAGAACAAGTCAAGTTGCTTTCTGCAGACCCGGACAATAGGAGCAGAGGACGTAGGCCCCGCCTGAAGGGGAAAACTCTGCAGGGAACAATATTTTGGAGACGGAGCCGTTCAAACTCTGCAAAGGGTTCCCCTTCAAGCAGTTTAATTAATTAAAAACGCAAATCAGGCCAAGTTCTTGCAGAAGATGAATTTGTGGGATGCAGTGATGGGAGCCAGGACTCGTGGGAAGTGTGGCAGAGGCTGGATGGAAGTGGTGATTAATGTTGAGTGGTGAGGCAACTTTTGTACCTTCTGTGAACTCAGGAGGACACCGCCGTGATTTAGCCAGCCAGGTGAACTGCCATTGACGCATCGTTGGAAATGCAGCAGCCATTTTGTGCACAGTAAGCTCCCACAGGCAGCAAGGCCCAGATCACCAGGGAAAACACCTTCTTCAAATAGAGCAGGAGGATATTTTGCACTCCGCTGAGAGAACAAGTGATGTTTAATATCTCTTCTGCAAGACGGGGGGAGAACTCCATTGCTCATCATCAAATAGTGTCATCAGATACACGAGAGAGCAAAGGGGCCTAGGTTCCATGACTCATCCAAGCTCCTCCACTGCAGCACTCCCCTGGGAGTGCCAGCCTGGGTAGTGAGCTCAAATAGCTGCAACGGTGCTTGAACGAGCAGCCTCCTAACTCGGGGACAAGGCTCTTCCCAGCTATACCACAGCAGGCACAAGGAAAACACGACAATGCGGTGAAATAGGTGACAGCAGGGGCAATGAGGATACGGGACTTGGATTGTCGAAGCGTCTCTCGGGTATCACAGAATCCCTCCAGTGCAGACGGAGGCCTTTCGGCCCATTGAGCCGAGACTAAGAGGCAATCTAGCAATGGCCAATCCACCTAACCTACAAATCTTTGGACACTAAGGGCAATTTAGCGTGGCCAATCCAACTAACCTACACATCTTTGGACACTAAGGGCAATTTAGCATGGCCAATCCGCCTAACCTGCATATCTTTGGACTGTGGGAGGAAACCGGAGCACCCGGAGGAAACCCACACAGTCACGGGGAGAACGTGCAAACTCCACACAGTCACCCAAGGTCAGAATTGAGCCCGGGTTCCTGGCACTACGAGGCAGCAGTGCTAAGCACCGAGCCACCGTGCCGCATTAAGCCAGTGGATTTTGTATCGTTTGGTTAGATCCTCATGTCTACGTGAGGTTTACTTCTGCAAAGGTAAAACTGCAAGCACAGGAAGTGATTGAGGCCTTATACCCTGAACCATGGAACAGCAGCTCTGTGATTAATCCTTCAGAAAATAAGTGTTCACTCGGAGAGGCACATGATGCGGTTGTGGCCTGGTCTTTTCATGGAAAGTTAAACTTCGCAAAGATGAAAAATAAAAATGTTCTGGGGATCATGACAGGTTCAATCAATCAGGCAGGGAGGGGAAAGATTCACAGCTCTTGAGAGTTGAGCAGCCCTTGATGAATTGCAATCCGGATAAGCAGTTCAGTGCAGATAGGCCCTAGGCAGGTTGGTGAGCCCCAGGCAACCTCCAGTAAGGCCGCAGGCTTCACATCTTCGCCCGGCCTCAGACAAAGCGCAGGCGTTTCTGGGGCCCAGACTGTCAGAAGGGAGCCTGGATAAGATTCTAACCCTTTGGGTTTTGTCTCAATCAGGTTGGGAGCCAAGTCTACCCAGAAGGAAGAAAGCAGTGAAAAGGGAAAACATGAATACTGGTCTGAACTGGTTGTGTGCATTTTAAAATTTGAACGGCGGTGAAACGGGGCAATATGTGTACTGGTCCCAACTGTTTTCCCCTTCTGGGTAGCCTCAGGCCTCTCTGGGATGGTTGTGGGCATTCCCTTTCATCGGAGGCTGCTCTGCTCTCAGGCTGTGAACAGCCAAACATTTTGGGCCCGGGGAGGCTCACAAGAATGATCCCTTGAAACGAAGAGCTTGTCGCACGAGGAACGGTTGAGGACTCTGGGTCTGCACTCGTTGGAGTTTAGAAGGATGAGGGGGGGATCTTATTGAAACTTACAGGCTACTGAGAGGCCTGGGTAGAGTGGACGTGGACAGGATGTTTCCACTTTGAGGCGACCATCAAACAGGGTAGATGTAAACTGTGGCTTTAATCGACTAGAACAGTGCCCGCCTGCGACTGCTCGACTACTGAGAGCCGCTGACAGGGCTACTGCTCTTTATACCTCCCCTCAAGGGGTGGAGCCAGGGGCGGAGCCCACACAGGCTTCAACACATTCCAGGTAATACCTTACAATGGTCCATAGGTGGAGCCCTCATGACAACAGCGTGATACAGATACATACACGGTGAATGATTAATACGTTCACCACACACTTGTTGGAAAAACTAGAAGCAGAAGACTCTGGGCGGGATTCTGTGATCCTGAGGCTAAGTGTTGACGCCGTCGGAAAGGCCGTCGCGTTTCTCGACGGCGTCAACACGGCCTCAGGATCAGCAATTCTGGCCCCTACAGGGGGCCAGCACGGCACTGGAGGTGGAGAATCGGCGGCCCCCGACCTGCGCCGTGCCAATCACGCTGGCGCCAATGGTGCCGATTCTCCGCTGTGCTGAGAATGGCGTCCCGGCGTCGGGGCGGCGTGGCACGATACGCGCTGGCCTCGGGGATTCAGGCCCCAGGCTGAGAGAATCTCACCCACAATCTCAGACTGAAGATCCTTCAATACAGAGATGAGGAGGAATTTCTTCAGCCAGAGGGTGGTGAATCTGTGGAGCTCATTGCCGCAGAAAGCTGTGGAGGCCAAATGTCTTTAAGACAGTGATGGATAGGTTATTAATTAATAAGGGGATCAGGGGTTAGAACATAGAATATAGAACATTACAGCGCAGTACGGGCCCTTCGGCCCTCGATGTTGCGCCGACCTGTGGAACCATCTGAAGCCTATCTGACCTACACTATTCCATTTTCATCCATATGTCTATCCAGTGACCACTTAAATGCCCTTAAAGTTAGCGAGTCTACTACTGTTGCAGGCAGGGCGTTCCACACCCCTACTACTCTCTGAGTAAAGAAACTGCCTCTGACATCTGTCCTATATCTACCACCCCTCAATTTAAAGCTATGTCCCCTCGTGTTGGTCATCACCATCTGAGGAAAAAGACTCTCACTGCATGGGCAGCAGGGTAGCATGGTGGTTAGCATAAATGCTTCACAGCTCCAGGGTCCCAGGTTCGATTCCCGGCTGGGTCACTCTCTGTGTGGAGTCTGCATGTCCTCCCCCTGTGTGCGTGGGTTTCCTCCGGGTGCTCCGGTTTCCTCCCACAGTCCAAAGATGTGCGGGTTAGATGGATTGGCCATGCTAAATTGCCCGTAGTGTCCTAATAAAAGTAAGGTTAAGGGGGAGTTGTTGGGTTACGGGTATAGGGTGGATACGTGGGTTTGAGTAGGGTGATCATGGCTCGGCACAACATTGAGGGCCGAAGGGCCTGTTCTGTGCTGTACTGTTCTATGTTCTATGTCCACCCTATCTAACCCTCTGACTATCTTATATGTCTCTATTAAGTCACCTCTCAGCCTTCTCCTCTCTAACGAAAACAACCTCAAGCCCCTGAGCCTTTCCTCGTAAGACCTTCCCTCCATACCAGGCAACATCCTAGTAAATCTCCTCTGAACCCTTTCCAAAGCTTCCACATCCTTCCTATAATGTGGTGACCAGAACTGCACGCAGTACTCCAGGAGCGGCCGCACCAGAGTTATGTACAGCTGCAGCATGACCTCGTGGCTCCGAAACTCAATCCCCCTGCTGATAAAGGCTAGCACACCATATGCCTTCTTAACAGCCCTACTAACCTGGCTGGCAACCTGGATGGGGAGAAGGCAGGAGAATGGGGGTGAGAAACACATCAGCCATGATTGAATGACGGAGCAGACTCGATGGGCCGAGTGGCCTAATTCTGCTCCTGTGACTTATGGCCTTATTTCAAAAATGAAATCTGAACGGCAGAAGAATCGTGTTGGTGAAAATATCGAGTCTTCTTTTTTCCCCCCGATTGGTATTTTGCGTTTGTGAAGGGGACTCGCTGCCCGTTGCAAATAAATGAACTTCAAAACAGTCGAATGTTAAATTATTGTTAAAAAAAAAACAGCTTTTCTGTCAAGCCGGGAAACCGCTGCTATTTCTCAACACTTCCATTTGATAAATGGATTTGCTGATTTGGCCTCTTCGAATTAAGTGTTTGAGTCACTCACTGTGAAAGGCAGTGTCATCGTCTACTCTCCACTGCTCCGGCTGCTGTTACGTCTGGCGGCTGTCAGAAGTGTGGAATAATCACACTTTTACACCCAAATCATGGAGCTTTCATCCAAAGTATTTCTCAGATCCACATCGTGGATTGACACGCTGGCAGACTGCGGTGAAGTTGTGAGGGACGTGGCACCATGTATCCGCACGCCTGAACAAATAGTTCATTTTGCAATAAGATAACCACAGAATAGTTACGGAGGGGGGCAAGGATAGGGGGAGGGGGAGGGGGAGGGGGAGGGGGGGGGGGGGCAAACCTCAATTCAGGTTTTAACTCCGGCACATTCCACGAAGTTCAGCTCCTCCAAAACTCTCTCCAGAATTCTCCGATTGTTCAGCTCACTGGGCTACATTGCTGGCTTTGAAAGCAGACCAAAGCAGGCCAGCAGCACGGTTCGATTCCCGTACCAGCCTCCCCGGACAGGTGCCGGAATGTGGCGACTAGGGGCTTTTCACAGTAACTTCATTGAAGCCTACTCGTGACAATTTTCTTTTTTTTTCATTTCGTTCCCGCCAGCGACAATAGGCCGGCGGGGTGGCGTGGTTTCATTGGGGAATCCCATCGACAAGCAGCGGGAAGGTAGAATCCCACCGGCATGGAGCGGCGCTCCGCCCAGGAGGCACGCGGTTGGGGGACCCGGAGAATCCCACCCTCCGCTGTCCATATCCGAACCGCACCTAATAATAATAATAATAATCGCTTATTGTCACAAGTGGGCTTCAATGAAGTTACTGTGAAAAGCCCCTAGTCGCCACATTCCGGCGCCTGTTCGGGGAGGCCGGTACGGGAATTGAACCCGCGCTGCTGGCCTTGTTCTGCATTACAAGCCAGCTGTTTAGCCCACTGTGCTAAACCAGCCCCTGATGGGCCTTTGTGTGACTGAACAAGGATGATCCTTTTTAATTCTTTTCTTTTTTAATAAATTTTTGCCTCCAATTATGAGGCAGGTTTTTTACACAGAGGGTAGTGGGTGCCTGGAACTCGCTGCCGGAGGGGGAGGTGGAAGCAGGGACGATAGTGACATTTAAGGGGCATCTTGACAAATACATGAATAGGATGGGAATAGAGGGATACGGACCCAGGAAGTCTAGAAGATTTTAGTTCAGACGGGCAGCATGGTCGGCGCAGGCTTGGAGGGCCGAAGGGCCTGTTCACCCTGGCGGGAACCTCCCTTCCCGCTGCAGATAAGGGAGTTTTGGCTGAGACGGGGCGGACTGAGATCAGAGAATCCCGGCCCTCGGTCCCGTTGCTGCCAGGGAGAAAGTGGTGAGCTCCAGGCCCGCTCGATACCCTCCAGCGTTAAGAGCCCCGTCTGGCATGCGCGGTTGGCGGGCCTGAGAGCGGACTGCGATCGGGCCCCGACCACGACGTCACGCTGGCGGCCGGTGCGGATCACACGCTGGGAGAGGTTCGGTGATGCTGGGAGGGGCCGGGTGGGGGGGGGGGGAGGTGGGAGGTGGGTGGGTGCTGACGAGCGATGTGAGGGTGGGCCTTGCCAGCGGTTTCCCGTTGGGCCGACAGCTGCTGCGGAGCTGCCTCGGGGGGCAGCAAGACTGAAAAATGAAATGAGCTCGAAGACAGATGCACTGCAAATTCCAGCACCTGACACCAGGCCTCATAGGATCTCAGCCCTCAAGCATCTCCTTGTAATTTATATCGCACGTTATCCTGCCCTGAACTGTGTTTGCTGTGAGGACGGCAAGACTGCCTGGCCGTTTGGCAGGTCCACCCACCGTGAAAACGTGGACCGCGTAAAATCATCATCAGTTTGTGTTGTTCCTCGTGTCTTAATAAAGCTCGTAGTCTCAAATGTGGAGAAGATGCTTTATTGTGAATTCGTTCTCTCTTCAGAGCTTAACCTACGGCTACCTCAAATGCTACTAGCTGGTGTGTCTGTGTCCTGCTACCAGTTCTGCCTTCCGTGAAGTGTGTCCTCACTTCCTGTCCCGGTCTATTTATATGGCTCTCCCGTGCTCCCTCTAGTGTTTGCTCAGTTGTATTGCATCTAGTTAACTTGTGATCACCACACAGTTAACACGTTAATGGGGCTTTATTGACCACTTAATCATCGGCAGGTCAGCTTCAGACTCGCCACGCGCCCACTGCTGAGCATCGGCACCATTTTCTTTCCTACCCGGTTGCTCCACTCAAGAGGCCGCAACACCTAATAAGACCACAAGACATAGGAGCAGAATTAGGCCTCTCGGCCCATCGAGTCTGCTCCGTCATTCAATCACGGCTGGTATGTTTCTCATCCCCATTCTCCTGCCTTCTCCCCATAACCCTCGAATCCTTGGTACTTGCCGGAGCAGCACTGAGCGGCGAGGGGGGGGGGGGGGGGGGGGGGGGGGGGTTTGGGGGGGGGTGCTGAATTGTCGGTTTGAGGACCAGCCTGCAATCTCAGGTGGGCGGGAAGTATTATGGACAACATCTGTTGGGTTATACACCGTGTGCCCGTGCCCGAATCACTCAACAGATGTCACAAAAACAGGTGGCCTAAACGCTATCTGTTTCTGGGGTCTTCCTGTGCAAAAATGGGTTCCGACAGTACAACGGCGGATGCACTGCGATGGGTGTCCAATGCTTTGGGACATCGGCTGCTTGTGAAAGGTGCTATAGAAATGCAAGCCTATCATCGTTCACTGGGAGGGGTGACACATCAGCCGTGCTGCTTGGGCTTAATTCAGTGCGACTCCCTGCAGAACAAGAGCAAAATACACTTAAAATAATTGATACTATGCGGATCGCTTTGAGTGTTTCCTGGCGTGAGAGGAAACATGAGAGTGCAATGATAACCGGGCCAGATGCAGAAGCAATGGACGATCCGCAGCACCCGATACCCACTCAGGAGGTGAAGGCAGTAGCACTGTGTAAGAGCAAATCAGCCTTTTACTCTTCCTGTCTCCGAAACCAACAACAGGCTGGTGAGGGACAATCACTGGACACGGCACCGGCATTACACCATGCAACATGGAATGGAAGCAGAATGACATTGTGAGGCACAATGCTGAGCATTGCACAACCCTGATAGGATAACACACGCCTCACTGTAACACTGATATACCCCACACCCCACACTGTAACACTGATATACCCCACACCCCTCACTGTAACACTGATATACCCCACACCCCTCACTGTAACACTGATATACCCCACATCCCTCACTGTAACACTGATATACCCCACACCCCTCACTGTAACACTGATATACCACACACCCCTCACTGTAACACTGATATACCCCACACCCCTCCCTGTAACACTGATATACCCCACACCCCCTCACTGTAACACTGATATACCCCACACCCCTCCCTGTAACACTCTCTGATATACCCCACACCCCTCCCTGTAACACTCTCTGATATACCCCACACCCCTCACTGTAACACTGATATACCCCACACCCCTCACTCTAACACTCTCTGATATACCCCACACCCCTCCCTGTAACACTGATATACCCCACACCCCTCACTGTAACACTCTCTGATATACCCCACACCTCTCACTGTAACACTCTCTGATATACCCCACACCCCTCACTGTAACACACTCTGATATACCCCGCACCCCTCACTGTAACACTGATATACCCCACACCCCCTCACTGTAACACTGATATACCCCACACCCCTCCCTGTAACACTAATATACACCACACCCCTCACTGTAACACACTCTGATATACCCCGCACCCCTCACTGTAACGCTGATATACCCCACACCCCTCACTGTAACACTGATATATCCCACACCCCTCACTGTAACACTCCCTAATAGACCCCACACCTCTCACTGTAACATTGATATACCCCACACCCCTCACTGTAACACTGATATACCCCACACCCCTCACTGTAACACTGATATACCCCACACCCCTCACTGTAACACTGATATACCCCACAGCCCTCACTGTAACACTGATATACCCCACACCCCTCACTGTAACACTGATATAGCCCACACCCCTCACTGTAACACTGATATACCCCACACCCCTCACTGTAACGCTGACATATCCTACACCCCTCACTGTAACACTGATATATCCTACACCCCTCACTGTAACACTGATATAGCCCACACCCCTAACTGTAACACTGATATACCCCACAGCCCTCACTGTAACACTCTCTAATATACCCCACAATCCTCTCTATAACACTCTCTGATATACCCTACACCCCTCACTGTAACATTCTCTGATATACCCCACACTGCAACACTCTCTGATATACCACACACCCCTCACTGTAACACTCTCTTATATATCCCACACCCCTCACTGTAACACTCTCTGTTACACCCCACCCCCCTCACTGTAACACTGATATACCCCACATCCCTCACTGTAACACTCTCTAATATACCCCACACCACTCACTGTAACTCTCTCTGGTATACCCCACACCCCTCACTGTAACACTCTCTGATATACCCCACACCCCTCACTGTAACACACTCTGATATACCCCACATCCCTCACTGTAACACTTTCTGATATACCCCACACCCCTCACTGTAACACTGATATACCCCACACCCCTCACTTTAACACTGATATACCCCACACCCCTTACTGTAACAGTCTCTGATATACCCCACATCCCTCACTGTAACACTCTCTGATATACCCCACACCCCTCACTGTAACACTGATATACCCCACACCCCTCACTGTAACACTCTCTGTTATACCCCACACCCCTCACTGTAACACTGATATACCCCACACCCCTCACTGTAACACTGATATACCCCACACCCCTTACTGTAACAGTCTCTGATATACCCCACACCCCTCACTGTAACACTCTCTGATATACACCACACCCCTCACTGTAACACTCTCTGATATACCCCACACCCCTCACTGTAACACTCTCTGATATACCCCACACCCCTCACTGTAACACTCTCTGATATACCCCACACCCCTCACTGTAACACTTTCTGGTATATACCCCACACCCCTCACTGTAACACTCTCTGATACACCCCATACCCCTCACTGTAACACACTCTGACATACCCCACACCCCTCACTGTAAAACACTCTGATGTACCCCACACCCCTCACTGTAACACACTCTGATATACCCCACACCCCTCACTGTAACACTCTCTGGTATACCCCACTGACACACACCTCTCACAGCAATAGTCTTAAATGCTGATATTCGATTTTGGAAGGCCAGTGCGTGAGCATTGCCTGGAATTTGAGGGCTGCCTGTCTGGAATTTTGCCGTCCTGGATGCTGCTTCTGATCTCACTGTTGATCTCAGTCGCTTCAATGTGCTCTGAAAAATCTAATTTCCATTGATATTTTTAGTAAGTGTTAATGTGCTTGAGAATATGACGATCTGCAGTATCTCCGCCAGCCAAATGTGCTAATTAACGTCTTTTCCTGATTGAAGGGCGGCATGAGAATGGGAATGGTTTGTGCTCAGCGTTTTGTCACTGAGACAAGAACACGGCAGCAACGAACCTTCCATTCATTCAGCGAGGGGAGAAAAGCCACGACTCAGGAGCATTTATTAATAAAAACATCTCCCAGACAAATTCAGGACTGGTGCAAAATCAAAAGGTGTTCCCAATGCATGCAGGGTCTCTCAGTAGAATTGTGTTTGTGTCGATCTGAGGGCCTGTGTGTGTGTGTGTGTGTTTGTGCTGTGTGTGTGGTGTATGTAAGCCCATGTGTGGGGTCATGTTTGTGTGTCTGCGTAAGGGTTTGTATATGTGAGGGTTTGTGTGTGTATTTATATCAGGCTATACGTGGGGTTACGCTTGTGTTTCTACGCGAGGGTGTGCATATATATGTATGTGTGTGGCCAGCACGGCGGCGCAGTGGTTAGCACTGCTGCCTCCGGCGCCGAGGTCCCAGGTTCGATCCCGGCTCTGGGTCACTGTCCGCGTGGAGTTTGCACATTCTCTTCTGTGTTTGTGTGGGTTTCGCCCCCACAACCCAAAGATGGCAGCACGGTAGCATGGTGGTTAGCATAAATGCTTCACAGCTCCAGGGTCCCAGGTTCGATTCCCGGCTGGGTCACTGTCTGTGCGGAGTCTGCACGTTCTCCCCGTGTCTGCGTGGGTTTCCTCCGGGTGCTCCGGTTTCCTCCCACAGTCCAAAGATGTGCGGGTTAGGTGGATTGACCATGCTAAATTGCCCGTATTGTCCTAATAGTAAGGTTAAGGGGGGGAGTTGTTGGGTTGCGGGTATAGGGTGGATACGTGGGTTTGAGTAGGGTGATCATTGCTCGGCGCAACATCGAGGGCCGAAGGGCCTGTTCTGTGCTGTACTGTTCTATGTCTATGTCTATGTGCAGAGTGGGTGGATTGGCCACGCTAAATTGCCCCTTATTTGGAAAAATTGAATTGGCTTCTCTAAATTTAAAAAAAATATACGTATGTGCTGTTTAGCTCACTGGGCTAAATTGCTGGCTTTGAATGCAGACCAATGCAAGACAGCAGCATGGTTCGATTCCCGTAACAGCCTCCCTGAACAGGTGCCGGAATGTGGCGACTAGGGGCTTTTCACAGTAACTTCATTGAAGCCTACTCGTGACAATAAGCGATTTTCATTTCATTTCATTTCATTCGTGTGGCAAACATCACTGGTAATGTATTACGGTACTGCCACTATTACAGGTACCACAGTAAATCCCAGCCTGCTGCCACTTCCCAGCGACATATAAAAGTGTGTACTCTTCTGCGCTGCTCCCATTCTGGTTCCAGCTGCAGGAGGCACAACATCTTGTGCAATAAAGCCTCGCCTGTTTCACCATTCTCGTCTCGTGGTATTGACGGTACATCAGTGCGTGCATGTGAGGATATGTGTGAGGTTGTGTGTGTCTGCGTGGGTGTGTGTGTGAAACCAAAAAGGAAATGCTGGAGAATCTGAGCAGGCATGGCAGCAACTGTAGGGAGAGAAAAGAGCTAACGTTTCTAGTCCAGGTGACCCCTGGTCAAAGCTAAAAGACAGAGAAAGTGGGAAATATTTATAGTGCGGAGTGAGAATGAAAGATGAGTCATAGCCACAGAAATCCAGGGAAAAAGGGCACTAATAGCCACAGAAAGCAAGGGGAAAGACTACTAATTGGGGCCTCACGGTAGCATGGTGGTTAGCATCAATGCTTCACAGCTCCAGGGTCCCAGGTTCGATTCCCGGCTGGGTCACTGTCTGTGTGGAGTCTGCACGTCCTCCCCGTGTGCGCGTGGGTTTCCTCCGGGTGCTCCGGTTTCCTCCCACAGTCCAAAGATGTGCGGGTTAGGTGGATTGGCCATGCTAAATTGCCCGTAGTGTAAGGTTAATGGGGGGATTGTTGGGTTACGGGTATACGGGTTACGTGGGTTTGAGTGGGGTGATCATTGTTCGGCACGGCATCGAGGGCCGAAGGGCCTGTTTTGTGCTGTACTGTTCTATTCTATGTTCTAATGGCAGTCCCCAGAGAGAACAAAAGGTGTGAAAGGTCAAACTGCAGGGAAACTATATGGATTTGTGTGTATGTGAGGGTATGGTTGAGGTTATGTTTGTGTGTCTGCGTAAGTGTGTGTGTGTATGTGAGGGTATGGTTGAGGTTATGTTTGTGTGTCTGCGTAAGTGTGTGTGTGTGTATGTGAGGGTATGCGTAAGATTATGTTTGTGTGTCTGCATGGGGGTCTTGAGACAGTTCACACCTCTTTAACCTGGGATTACCCCCTATCTCTGGATCTGTAATGATTTGATTACCCGCAAATGCTCGCATTCCAAGCATGGTCTGGCATCTCTGACTTTGTCCATATAAATGTTTCTGGAACACCTGAGGAATTTACCTGAGGAAGGAGCTGCGCTCCGAAAACTCCCGTTTGAAACAAACCTGTTGGACTTTAACCTGGTGTTGTCAGGCTTCTTACTGTGCATGGGGGGGTCTGTGTTTGTGTGCGTGTATGTGAGGGCACGTATGAGATTATGACTGTGTGTCTGAATGGGTGTGTTCGCATGTGTGTT
The DNA here is from genome assembly GCF_902713615.1 of Scyliorhinus canicula. NCBI lineage: Eukaryota > Metazoa > Chordata > Chondrichthyes > Carcharhiniformes > Scyliorhinidae > Scyliorhinus > Scyliorhinus canicula. Next base: position 18,676,389 of record NC_052170.1, on the reverse strand, counting down.
GTGTATGTCTGTGCTCTGTGTCTGTATGTGAGGGTATGTGTGAGGTTATGTCTGTTTATCTGTGTGAGGGTTTGTGTGTATATATGTGTGTTGTATATGATTGTGCTGTGAGCATGTTTGAGAGTATGTGTGAGGTTATGTCTGTGTGTGTGTGTGTGTGTGTATTTATAGGTGATTTACTGGAATAGTACCAAGAATGAGAGACTTCAGCTAAACTGGGGAGACAGGAGAAGCTGAGCTTGTTCTCTTTAGAGCAGGAGAGGTTTAAAGGTGTTCAGTATTCTGAGTGGTTTTGATGGAATAAATAAGGAGAAACAATTTTCACTGACAGGGGAGTAGGTAACCAGAGGTCACAGCGTGAAGATAATTGACAGAGGAACCGCAGAATTTTATTTTGTCCAGTCAGTTATTATAATCTGGGATGCACTGACTGTAAGGGTAATGTAAATCAATAATATTCAAACTGGGGATTGGTTATGTAACTGTTTATTTGGGTGTGTCTGCGTGCGTATGTGAGCTGGAGCTGATTTAGCACAGGGCTAAATCGCTGGCTTTTAAAGCAGACCAAGGCAGGCCAGCAGCACGGTTCAATTCCCGTACCAGCCTCCCCGGACAGGCGCCGGAATGTGGCGACTAGGGGCTTTTCACAGTAACTTCATTTGAAGCCTAATTGCGACAATAAGCGATTTTCATTTAATTTTCCATTCATTTCATTCATGTTTTTGTGTGTCTATATATGCGTATATGTGTGCCAGTGTGTATGTGTATGTGCCTGTGTCCCTGTTTCTGTGTATGTCTGCGTTTATGTTGTAAAGAAACAGCCCCCCCCACCTCCCCCCCCCCCCCCCCCCCCCCCGCCCCGCTACAAGCTGCTATTTGAACTGGCCCAGTCAGACCTCTTGATGCAGTGTGCTCTGTGGCATAGTTCGTGGTGTCATTTTGACGCGCTTAGCGAGCAGCCAATCCCGTCTTCGTAAATTCCGGGACACATTCTGTTTTTGATTGGGATTGGTGGAGCCTTTCAGAAGATTCGAGAGCAGAAGACAGGTTCCATTCATGCGTTCGGTTTAGTTCTGAGAAGGAACTGGACAGGAGCCTGTTAAATATCTCTTCAAGAAAGGCTGGAACTTCTTCTCTCGCTGATGCCTTGACTGGAGTTAGCAGGTCTGGACACTCTATCAGTCCGATGAAGGTTTAACTCCTGATTCTCTATCCTGCCAGACCTGTGCAGATTTAAACCTCTGTGAGAAAAGCTAGGAAAAGCCGAGACTGATACCTCTCCTAAGAATCCAAAATGGGTCCTGAAGTCCAGATCCTTTTCTTTCTCCATATATACCACAGTCAGAAACACTGCACAATGACCAGTCAAGTGTTCCAGAGGCAGAGTGGATGAAAACCACTCCTTTAAACTCTCAGGTCGAGAATTCCAATACTATCTCAGTGAGACTGAGAGTCAATCTGGTGGAAGCCTGTACAAGTGAAGGTGGCTCGCCAGAGAAATTCCTGCAGCCCGCGAGGTCTCATTGAGGCAGATACTTAAAGATTCAAACCAACCGATGATTTCAAGATCACCGACTACAAAGACTACCACCTCAGCAGCAAAGATTCATCTCAGCCCTTTTAATCCCTATTATTTTTGAACATTTCCCTACCCCCAGCATGTGTCTGTCTTGTGTGTGTCTTGGTGGAGGGTGGGAGGGGGTTTGGGGAATAATTAGATCAGCAGACCATTGTTCGATTATTACCAATACATGTTTATCTCTGCTCTTGTTATAAATAAAGTTGTTTAAATGTTTTACTGACAAATCAGAGGCGGAATTCTCTGACCTTCCCGGGAGGGTCGGAGAATCGCCCGGGGCCGGCGTCAATCCCGCCCCCGCCGTGTCCTGAATTCTCCGACCCCCGAGATTCGGCGGGGGCGGGAATCGCGCCACGTCGGTCGGGGGGCCCCCCGCGACGATACCTGACCGGCGGGGTTCGCGCCGCGGGCGGGCTCCAGGGTCCTGGGGGGGGGCATGGGGCGATCTGACCCCAGGGGGTGCCCCCACGGTACCCTGGCCCGCGATCGGGGCCCACCGATCGGCGGGCGGGCCTGCGCCATGGGGGAAGTCTTTTTCCTCCGCCCCGTCATGGCCTTCACCATGGCGGGGGCGGAAGAGACCCCCTACCCTGCGCATGCGCCGGTATGACGTCAGCAGCCGCTGACGCACCGGCACATGCGCGGATGTCCGCTGGCCGGTGAAGGCCTTTCGGCCCCGGCTGGGGGAGGGGCGCCAAAGGCTGTTCGCGCCGGCCGGCGGAGTGGGAGCCACTCCGGCGTGGGCCTAGCCCCTCAATGTGATGGCTTGGCCCCTAAAGGTACGGAGAATTCCGCACCTTTGGGGAGGCCCGACGCCGGAGTGGTTCACGGCACTCCGACACGCCGGGATCCCCTGGCCTGCCGAGTAGGGGCGAATCCCGGCCCAGGTGTCTGTAAGTCATTGGAGTTGTCGAGGGTCAAAGATCCCAGGAAAATATACAAATTATTGGTTAATTCACTGATATTGGGCCTCGGGTGTCTGTGAGGCTGGAACTGACCGTGTACTCGCCCAGGGTGTTGTGACAATGTATGCATGTGTGTCTGCATGTGTGTGCCTGTCAGTGTTTCTGTGTGTGTCTGTGTGTGCGTGTCTCTATCTGTGTGCCCATGTGTGTGTGTTCGTGTGTGTGTTTGTGTTCCTGTGGGTGTGCCTCTGTGTCCATATGTAACTCCATGAGTGAGGCTGCATAATTATGAAAGTCTTTGACTACAGCAACAACATCCTGCATTTATATAGCTCGTTTAATATTGTAAAATGCCCTCAGGTGTTAACTTACCGGAGAACAACCAAACAAAAAAAAGAAGGTGATATTGCCACAGGTGGTCAAGTCAGGGTAGGTTTTAAGAAGCGATTTAATGATGACGGGAGTGGAGATGTTTAAGGATGGAGATTGTACCTCATACCCCTCACTGTAACATTCTCTGATAAAGTCCCACATCCTCACCTGGACACCTATGGCTGCCATTGGTGGGGTGGGTGAGTTGAGTGGGGAATGCAGAGAACTGAGAGTTCGGAGGACATAGTTTCGTGGTTGAGGGGCAAATGCGTGATTACGTGCGGACCTCATGTCCGTGAGCCTGACCGCGAATCTCCCCCCATTCCACTGCCCCTTGAGTGTCGGCTCTGAGTGTTGGAAGGTGAACTGTCCAAATTGAATACACTCAGTGTGTTGGACCTGCATGGCGTCCAGTGCCTAAAACAATGCTCAAGTGGGCATAATAACACACGGGTGTCAACACGCACATCTGCATTAGGAGCAGGAGGAGGCCATTAAGCCCCTCGAGCCTGCTCCGCCATTCAATATGATCATGGCTGATCTGATCGTAACCTCAACCCCACATTCCTGCTGACACTCGATACACTTTCACCCTCTTTTTGGTCAACAATCTACCTCGCTCTGCCTAAAAAAAATATGCTTTCACTGCCTTTTTAGGAAGAGAGTTCCAGAGACTCACAACTAGAACATAGAACATAGAACAGTACAGCACAGAACAGGCCCTTCGGCCCTCGATATTGTGCCGAGCAATGATCACCCTACTCAAACCCACTTATCCACCCTATACCCGTAACCCAACAACCCCCCCCCCCTTAACCTTACTTTTTTTGGGACACTACGGGCAATTTAGCATGCCCAATCCACCTAACCCGCACATCTTTGGACTGTGGGAGGAAACCGGAACACCCGGAGGAAACCCACGCACACACGGGGAGGACGTGCAGACTCCGCACAGACAGTGACCCAGCCGGGAATCAAACCTGGGACCCTGGAGCTGTGAAGCATTTGTGCTAACCACCATGCTACCGTGCTACTGTGAGAGAAAACAATTCTGCTGAACTCTGTCTTCAATGAGCGACCCACTTATTTTTAAACAGTGATCCCTGAGTTCTGGATTCTCCCACAAGAGGAAACATCCTCTCCACATCCACCTTGCCAATACCCCTCGGGATCTTAAAGGTTTCAATCAAGTCACCACTTACTCTTCTGAATTCCAGCAGATACAAGACCATCCTCTCCAACCTTTCATTAGAAAACAACCCGTCCATTCCAGCCATTGGTCTAGTAAACCTCAGAATTTCTCTCCTGAAATGCCTTTATATTCTTCTTTAAATAAGGAGACCAATACTGTACACCATATTCCAGATGTGGTTTCACTCGTGTCCTGTACAACTGAAGCATAACCTCCCTACTTTTATATTCAATTTCCTTTACAATAAACAATATCATTTTTTAACTTTCCTAATTACTTGCTGGACCTGCATACTAACATTTTGTGATTTATGCACTAGGACACCCAGATCCCATCCCAATGCAGAACAAGGCCAGCAGCGTGGGTTCAATTCCCGTACTGGCCTCCCCAAACAGACGCCGGAATGTGGCGACAAGGAGCTTTATCACAGTGAACTTCCTTGAAGCCGACTTGTGGCAATAAGTGATTTCTTTCTTTTTTCTTCTTTTCTTTGAAGGTGTCCAAGATGAACGGCGGATTCGGTAGGATAAATAAGGAGGGACTATTTTCGCTGGTCGGGGACTCGAGAGGTCACAGAATGAAGATAATCTGCATGAGAATCGGAGGCAGGTTGTGGAGAGTTTTATTTATCCAGCGAATTATTCTGATCGGGCTTGCGTTGACTGAAAGGGCACTGAAAGCAGATTCAGTAAAATATAATTGAAATGGGAATTTGGAGAAATTGCTGAAATGGGAAGAAATGAATGAATATTTTGTTGTGCATGCCCTTTATCAAATTGATGTTCAGGCTGTAACCAATAAACATGTTTAAAATGAAACAGTTAAACAAAGCTTTTAAACAGTACCTTTACGCTAATTACTGATTTTTATATTTTCAAAAACGTCAAAACAGTGACAATATTCAACTCTCATTGCAGAATTTACCCAATAGAATTTGCTGACTTCTCACATTGGAAGGTGCTGCTATACACTCTGAAGAGCCCACTATCCTCACCTGTATCTGGGGGGCTGCTGAGCTGAAGCAGCTTGTCCATTACAAGCCCCACAGTCAGGTCCTCTTTCAGGAGACGTATGTTGAAAAACCCCAACAAGGGGTGTGATTCTCCGCAACGGCCAACGCCGGAGTGAAACCCGGGCGTGCGATCAGGTGGAGAACAGCTCCCGATGCCGAAATCGCAGCTGGTCTGACGCTGAATCGCAATGCTCCGCCTCCTCGAAAACGGCGTCAATGCGACGCACAGCGCGCGTAGTTGCAACGCCGTCCACATATCATTAGTGGGCCCGCCCGCGATGCTCCGCCTCCGATGGGCCGAGTTCCCGACGGCGCGGTCCACGTGTGCTCCGACAAGTCGTGAACCTGCCAAGAGAGAGGGCGTACGGACAGTTTCCAACACTGCCAATACTTCGCCGACAGCCGCTGGCCGGGTGGGGCTTCTGCCAGGGCCAGGGGGAGTAGTGGGGGGGGTTGGCCAGGAGGTGGACGGGTATGCAACACCATTACCGCAGCCGATAAGGCAGCCATGCGGCTACGCAGCCTGCTTTAAACCTAGTGCCCTGGGTTGTGTAGCTGAACCCCACCACCGGCAGCCCCCCCCCCCCCCCCCCCCCCCCGGTTGCCCTCTGGCCCCAGCCCACCCATCAGCTGTACGGGCGCTCCAGTACAATCTGTCCCATCATTCCGGCCCCGATCAGTGTGTAAGCGCGGACGCAGCTAGACAGCCCAGTGAGTGTCCATCCAGACCCGGCAAATCCCGTTTTTTATGGGAATCGATGGGGTTCCACGCGGCGCCGGTGCTCGCCCCTCGCCGGTAGCGGAATCAGTGCGGGATTGGCCCCGATCCTTCTGACGTGGAAGTGCACGGATTCTCCGTTGGTGTCAACACTATTATATCACTTCTTCTGATAGTAATGCTATGTTGCTTTGTGCAAGGGCAGCGCGGTGGCGCAGTGGTTAGCACTGCTGCCTCATGGCGCCAAAGTCCCAGGTTCGATCCCGGCTCTGGGTCACTGTCCGTGTGGAGTTTGCCCATTCTCCCCGTGTTTGCGTTGGTTTCGCCCCCACAACCCAAAGATGTGCAGGGTAGGTGGGTTGAACACGTTAAATTGTCCCTTAATTGGCAAAAATGAATTGCTTTGTGCAATATCTGTTACTCATTTGCTTCTTGCCAGAATGATCTTTAACTCGATGTTGATTAACACACGTAGTCTTCCAATTAGAGAAAATACTTTATTGAGTAACGTTGACAAATTAACTGTGAGTTTGTTCTCTCTCCCAATGCTTAAACTAGATGTTACATGAACAAGATTAGATAAGAAATACTTATGATTGACTACACCCGCACCCGCACAGTTGTCTATGTCTACCTGTGGTCACTGGTCCCTGTCCTTACGAAGAGGCTGATCCTGGCTTGAGTCTGTCTATTTATACCTGTCTCTAGTACTGCCCTCTAGTGATTGCTTGGCTATGATGTCTATACATTAAACCCTTGTGTACATACAGATATGCAGATCACTACAAAGACTCAGAAATGGAGAATCCGGCCTATAGAATCACTACAGCTAAAAAGAGGCCATTCAGCCCATTACGTCGGCACCGACCCTCCCCACTCCCCTGCCCATCCCCGTAACCCCACCTAACCCACACATCCTTGGACACTAAAAGGCAATTTATCACGGCCAATCCACTTAACCTGCACATCTTTAGACTTGTGGGAGGAAACCGGAGCACCCAGAGGAATCCCACGCAGGCATTGGGGGGGGGGGGGGGGGGGGGAGAACGTGCAGACTCCGCACAGACAGTGACCCGAGGCTGGAATCGAACCCGGGTCCCTGGCACCGTGAGGCGGCAGTGCTAACCACTGCGCCACCGTGCCGCCCCACGGATGAGAATTTTAAAGGCCAGCAGGCGAATAACCTTTGCTGCCTGCAGGTTCAGACTTTGCGGGCTGATCCAGTAGAAGGAGCTGTTATCTACACATCTCCATCTGTCGCCTTGCCTGCCGGTGCCCGGGCTGGAGCAGTCAGTGATTGCTGCCGGCCGGGGCTCAGGCTTTTAGCGCCTTGCGGGAGGCAGCATCATTCAAGTTGCCCGTGTCAAAGCAAAGATGAAAGATCCCCCCCCCCCCACCCCCCACCGTGGTGAATCAGCGGTGCAATCAGACTGCCAAGGTTTCCCGGCCACCTCCAATTCATTTTAATTGAAACATTCAGTGGCTGCTGCTGCCCGCCGACCTTTCCAGGATTTACAATTGTCTTCCTCTTCGACGCAAAATCTTAAAAATGAGATTCCAGTGAGGGGGTAGGGTGGGCTGAAGCTTTCTGCTGGACCATTTTGCCGACGGTATTGCACAATCCTGCCATCCTTTTTTGTGCGAATAAACGCTTTCTGACCGCCCTCCTTCGGCCCGAGGTCTAAGTTAAAGATTATTACCCTTCATTCCTGCCCCCCCCCTCCCCCCCCCCCACGTGGTTTCTCGACATCCTCCCTGTCAAACAAATCCTTTTGATACCTCAATTACCTCAGTCAGATATCACCCCTCCGCACTGTCCGATTCTCACAGGAATAGAAACCGGTCTCTCCACTCAGCTCCCCCCCCCCCCCCCCCCCCCCACCCCCCCACCCTGCCAATCCTGGCCTTACCCCCCCATCCTCGACTTCCTTCACTCTCCCCCGACGGCCTTCTCATTGGTTGCGGAGGCCCCTGAGCTCTGAAATTCCCTCCCTAAACTTCCCTGCCCCTCTCCCGTCTGAGATATTGCTAAAAAAACCTCTCCCTTAGGTCAACTGCTTCGAGCATCCCCCTGCGTGCAAACGTGCTTGATAATCATCTTTTGAAGTCCTTTGGCATGTTTTCCTACATGAAAGGTGTCCAATAAATGCAGCTTGTTGTTGTTGTTAGACCACAATATGGCTAGACATTGTGGCGTGGGTTGATTTGATTATAGTATTGTCGGCTATTCTGCAGTATGGTAGGTTATGGAATAGGGACATAAGAGGCCATTCAGCCCCGAGAGTCAGCTCTTATCATAGATTATCATAGAATTTACAGTGCAGAAGGAGGCCGTTCGGCCCATCGAGACTGCACCGGCTCTTGGAAAGAGCACCCTACCCAAGGTCAACACCTCCACCCTATCCCACAACCCAGCAACCCCACCCAACACCAAGAGCAATTTTGGACACGAAGGGCAACTTAGCACGGCCAATCCACCCAACCTGCACATCTTTGGACTGTGGGAGAAAACCGGAACACCCGGAGGAAACCCACGCACACACGGGGAGGATGTGCAGACTCCGCACAGACAGTGACCCAAGCCGGGAATTGAACCTGGGACCCTGGAGCTGTGAAGCAATTGTGCTAACCACTATGCTACCGTGCGGCCCACTCTTGCATTCAATTTGAACATGGTTGATCTGCACCTCTGCTCCATTTTACCCTCTACCTGCAATTAACATGTTCTGCTATGCTGCTTTCAGGCAGTGCTATCCTTGGGAGTGGGATTCTCCGTTTGGGAGACGATGGGCTGGATTCACCGATTTGGAGGCTAAGTGCCGATACCGGCATGAGAACTGTGGCGTTTAACAACGCAGAAATTTGCTCCACGTACCCCCACTTTATTCAACAGCCCGTTGCGTGGCACGGTATCACTGTAGTTAGCACTGTTACCTCACAGTGGCAGGGACCCGGGTACAATTCCGCCCTTGGATGCCTGCTTCCTTCCAGGTGAGTTTGCACAATAACGGATGGATTTTTATGATCTGCATCAACCCATCACAATGAGGCAATTATCTGAAAACTAGGGAACAGGCAATTAAATTGCAGTTACACAATAAAACCATTTGGATTTTTCAAGTCCTTTCGATGATTAAGCGTTCCCTCAGTGACTAATTTGACTGTGAGTAGATTAGAGCTTTAATGCTGAACTGATGCACATGAATAATTAGCGTCTGTCTCCATTTGCTTCTTTTATTCGACTGCAGCTAAAGAGTATCCCCTCTACCACTTGGACTCATTCAAACCCAGCCCCGAACCCCAATACAACCCAGCCCTGAACCCCAATACAACACAGACCCGAACTCCAGTACAACCCAGCCCCGAACCCAAATACAATCCAGCCCCAAACCCCAATACAACACAGCCCCGAACCCCAATACAACCCAGCCCCGAACCCCTACACAACCCAGCCCCGAACCCCAACACAACCCAGCCCCGAACCCCAATACAACCCAGCCCCGAACCCCAACACAACCCAGCCCCGAACCCCAATACAATCCAGCCCCGAACCCCAATACAACACAGCCCCGAACCCCAATACAACCCAGCCCCGAACCCCAGTACAACCCAGCCCCGAACCCCAATACAACACAGACCCGAACTCCAGTACAACCCAGCCCCGAACCCCAATACAATCCAGCCTCGAACCCCAATACAACACAGCCCCGAACCCCAATACAACACAGACCCGAACTCCAGTACAACCCAGCCCCGAACCCCAATACAACACAGACCCGAACTCCAGTACAACCCAGCCCAGAACCCCAGTACAACCCAGCCCCGAACCCCAACACAACCCAGCCCCGAACCCCAATACAACCCAGCCCCAAACCCCAATACAACACAGACCCGAACTCCAGTACAACCCAGCTCTGAACCCCAATACAATCCAGCCCCGAACCCCAATACAACACAGACCCGAACTCAAATACAACCCAGCCGCGAACCCCAATACAACCCAGCCCCGAACCCCAACACAACCCAGCCCCGAACCCCAATACAACCCAGCCCCGAACCCCAATACAACCCAGCCCCCAAACCCCAATACAACCCAGCCCCGAACCCCAATACAACCCAGCCCTAAACCCCAATACAACACAGACCCGAACTGCAGTACAACCCAGCCCCGAACCCCATTACAACCCAGCCCCGAACCCCAACACAACCCAGCCCCGAACCCCAGTACAACCCAGCCCCGAACCCCAATACAACACAGACCCAAACCCCAGTACAACCCAGCCCCGAACCCCAACACAACCCAGCCCCGAACCCCAACACAACCCAGCCCCGAACCCCAATACAACCCAGCCCCGAAAACCAATACAACCCAGCCCTAAACCCCAATACAACACAGACCCGAACCCCAATACAACCCAGCCCCGAACCCCAATACAACCCAGCCCCGAACCCCAACACAGCCTAGCCCCGATCCCCAACACGGCCTAGCCCCAAACCCCAATACAACCCAGCCTCAAAAGCCCAATACAACCCAGTCTCAAACCCCAATACCACCCATCCCCGAACCCCAATACCACCCAGCCTCAAACCCCAATACAACCCAGCCCCGAAACCCAATACAACCCAGCCCCGAACCCCAATACAACCCAGCCTCAAACCCCAATACAACCCAGCCCCGAACCCCAATACAACCCAGCCCCGAAACCCAATACAACCCAGCCCCGAACCCCAATACAACCCAGCCCCGAACCCCAATACAACCCAGCCCCGAACCCCAATACAACCCAGCCCCGAACCCCAATACAACCCAGCCCCGAACCCCAACACAGCCTAGCCCCGAACCCCAATACATCCCAGCCCCGAACCCCAATACAACCCAGCCCTAAACCCCAATACAACACAGACCCGAACCGCAATACAACCCAGCCCTAGACCCCAATACAACCCAGCCCTAAACCCCAATACAACACAGACCCGAACTCCAATACCACCCAGCCCCGAACTCCAATACAACCCAGCCCCGAACCCCAATACAACCCAGCCCCGAACCCCAATACAACAGAGACCCAAACCCCAATACAACACAGACCTGAACTCCAGTACAACCCAGCCCCGAAAGCCAATACAACCCAGCCCCGAACCCCAATACAACCCAGCCCCGAACTCCAGGACAACCCAGCCCTGAAAGCCAACACAACCCAGCCCCGAAACCCAATACAACCCAGCCCCGAACCCCAACACAACACAGACCCGAACCCCAATACAACCCAGCCCCGAACCCCAATACAACCCAGCCCCGAACCCCAACACAACACAGACCCGAACCCCAATACAACCCAGCCCCAAACCCCAATACAACCCAGCCCCGAACCCCAATACAACCCAGCCCCGAACCCCAATACAACCCAGCCCCGAACCCCAATACAACCCAGCCCCGAACCCCAATACAACCCAGCCCCCAAACCCCAATACAACCCAGTCCCGAACCCCAACACAACCCAGCCCCGAACTCCAGTACAACCCAGCCCCCAAACCCCAATACAACCCAGCCCCGAACCCCAACACAACCCAGCCCCGAACCCCAATACAACCCAGCCCCGAACCCCAACACAACCCAGCCCCGAACCCCAATACAAACCAGCCCCCAAACCCCAATACAACCCAGCCCCGAACCCCAATACAACCCAGATCCGAACCCCAATACAACCCAGCCCTAAACCCCAATACAACACAGACCCGAACTGCAGTACAACCCAGCCCCGAACCCCAATACAACCCAGCCCCGAACCCCAATACAACCCAGCCCCGAACCCCAATACAACCCAGCCCTAAACCCCAATACAACCCAGCCCCGAACCCCAATACACCCCATCCCCGAACCCCAATATAACCCAGCCCCGAACCCCAATACAACCCAGCCCCGAACCCCAACACAACACAGACCCGAACTGCAGTACAACCCAGTCCCGAACCCCAATACAACCCAGCCCTGAACCCCAATACAACCCAGCCCCGAACCCCAATACAACCCAGCCCCGAACCCCAATACAACCCAGCCCCGAACCCCAACACAACCCAGCCCCGAACCCCAATACAACCCAGCCCCGAACCCCAATACAACCCAGCCCCAAATTCCAATACAACCCATCCCTGAACCCCAATACAACCCAGCCCCGAACCCCAATACAACCCAGCCCCGAACCCCAACACAGCCTAGCCCTGAACCCCAATACAACCCAGCCCCGAACCCCAATACAACCCATCCCCGAACCCCAATATAACCCAGCCCCGAACCCCAATACAACCCAGCCCCGAACCCCAATACAACCCAGCCCCGAACCCCAATACAACCCAGCCCCGAACCCCAATACAACCCAGCCCTAAACCCCAATACAACCCAGCCCTAAACCCCAATACAACCCAGCCCCGAACCCCAATACAACCCAGCCCCGAACCCCAATACAACACAGACCCGAAAACCAATACAACCCAGCCCCGAACCCCAATACAATCAAGCCCCGAACCCCAATACAACCCAGCCCCGAACCCCAACACAGCCTAGCCCTGAACCCCAACACGGCCTAGCCCCAAACCCCAATACAACCCAGCCCCGAACCCCAATATAACCCAGCCCCGAACCCCAACACAGCCTAGCCCGAACCCCAATACAACCCCAAGCTGGGGTGACTGAATCCTTTCCCTACTCCAGCTATGGTCATTGCCCCGTTCACAGTGATGTCCTAACCAGCCATGTCACCGTGTAAATTGCTACAAGGTCTCCTATGAGATTCCGACAGGGGATTGGTGGGAGGTCGCAGCAAGGGTCACCACAGGTGTACCCCTGGTTACAGCGCCGGAGCATCTGCGTGGGACACAGGTCCTTCACTCTCAGGGATGGAGACCCTCGAGCAGGGCGACACAGGGATTCAGAACAGCCCCTGTTCTGAAATCAAACCTCATTCTTCGCAGATGTGTGCAGTTTTGATAGATCAGACAAGCGACAGTGAAAACGGGGGAGGCAAAGGAAAAAAAAAAAAAAAATCGCTCATGAATTAAAATTCACAGCAAGTGGGTTGCCAAGTGATTGCGAATCATCTCGATAGAAATCTCTCTTGCATCAATCAGCCTCAGTACATGAACGGAATAATGTTTGTCACTGAGCTCGGGCAGGCTGTGTCAGACTGTGGCCAAGATACCGTGATCCAGGAACCCAACCCTAACCTGAATCGAGGTAATGCACGGCCGGCCAACCCTCACTGGCCGGGGGAACACTCCGGGATAAATATTCCGGTCCCGCCCATCGCAGGAATCGCCACGGGCGGGACGGGCAATCCCGTTGAGCTCCGGCATGAATTTCCGGTCATAGAGTGGGCCTGCTACCCCTCATCACCTCCATTGTCCTTTCTGAAGGCCTCCATCTTTGCTACCTGCAGTGTAAGTGTAAAGTCGCCATAGTCCCGGTTTCCCCTTTGAGAGGGGGGGGCGGGGGGAGGGGGGGGGGGGGGGGGGGAGAGCTGACTGGTGGCGATTTAACCTGAGGGTCACCACACCTCAGGCGAGGGGCGAGGTTGGGAAGTCTTCATGAATAACGTCAGCCGGTACGAGAGGGTGCTACCCGTGGTAGCATTGGCATGAGTCGTTCTCCAATATCTTGTTGCATTGGTTGTGAGTTGTGCGCCAGCCTGGCCTCTGAAGGGGTTAAACCCAGGCCTCTCCTCACCCTCTTCCCCTCCAGCTGCAGATACTGAGTAGCCGCCAGGAGCAGAGGTCCCCCCCCCCGGTGGCTTAGTCTCTCCCTCACCGTCTCTCCCTCACCCCCACCCCCCCCCCCCACCTTTCCAGACGATGCCCCCACCACCGAATGTGCACAACCAGCGAATGACAGATGAGTTGAGTAATCCGAGTCAGTTTTCACTGGAGTTCTTGAGGCGATTTCATTGGAATATTTTGAAGGGGCTTGATTGGATGGACGCGAAGAGATTGTCTCTGCTGCTTGGGGAGTTTAAAACACAGGGGCCAATCAGACTGAGATGGGGAGAAAATACTTTACTCAAAGGGTTTGTGACTATTTGGAATTCTCTAATAATAATAATCTTTATTGACGTCACAAGTTATTAACACTGCAATGAAGTTACGGTGAGAATCCCCTCGTCGCCACATTCCGGCGCCTGTCCGGGTACGCAGAGGGAGAATTCAGAATGTCCAATTCACCTGACAGCACGTCTTTCGGGACTTGTGGGAGGAAACCGGAGCACCCGGAGGAAACCCACGCAGACACGGGGAGAACGTGCAGACTCCGCACAGACAGTGACCCAAGCCGGGAATCGAACCCTGGACCCTGGCGTTGTGAAGCAACAGTGCTAACCACTGTGCTACCGTACCGCCCCACACCATATGGGTAGATTTTGAGGAGGGGGGAGGGGGCGGCGGGGGCCTCCCAACCTTTTTTAATTCATTCGTGGGACGTGGGGCGTGGCCGGCTGGGCCCAGCTTTTATTCTCCATCCCGTTGGGTGGCGAGCTAAGCCGTAGACCTGGAGTCACGTGGATGCCAGCGAAGGGCGGCGGACTGCCTTCCTTCCCGGAAGAGCATCCGTGAACCAGGTGGCGCAGACGGCGATCGACAATGTTTCCACGGTCCATTCTTAATTCCCGTTTCGCCAGCAGGGCCGTGGTGGGATTCGAACCCGGGTCACTGGGTTACTAGCCAGATGGCACTCCCAGGACACCGCTGCCTCCCCCTGGCATTAACTGGGCTGACCCGCCGTCTCGCACTGATGTAGGCCGCAATGCATTCGAGCGGGAAGCCCTGCCTGGCCGCTTAGTCAGACCACCCCCCCCCCCCCCCCCCCTCGCGTGCAGTTTAGGCTGCAGGGTTGTTGTTGGGGGGTTGGGTGGGTGGGGGGGCTCCCATTGTGTCGCCATACCCTGATACTTCAGTGCACACCGAGCAATTTCACAGGTTGAGAGACGAAGGGGATGAGGGGGGGGGGGGGGAATAGACAAGATTTTAAGCCGCACCAGCATCAACAGAAAGTCGCAGTGAGGCACGGTATCCATGGTGATGTGGCAAGAAAGAAAAAAGATTGCGGTGAAGATGTCCTGGTTCAGAGCTGCCTGACCAAGAGGCCTGGCACCCCTCCCCCTCACTTCCTCAGCGCAAACGTGGAGCAACGAATGGAGCCGGGGGAATTTTGTGGGCGCAGAGACATAACTCACCAACGCAGGTTAATAACATCCTAAAAGGAGGGAGCTGAGCACCGAGAAGATTAAAAAAGCAGCCGAGTTAAGGAACCTCGGTCACAGTTCTCACCTCCATTTTATGAACAGGACGCTGGGGATGTTGGGCATCGCTGGCTAGGCCCGTCCCTAATTGCGCCTGAACTGAGTGGGCCATTTCAGAGGGCGCAGTTAAGAGTCACATCGCGGTGTGGGGGGCTCTGGAGTCACGTGTAGGCCAGACCGGGGAAGGAAGGCAGATTTCCTTCCCGAAAGGGGACATTAGTGAACCTGACGGGCCTTTGGAACGAGCGGTGAGAGTTTCGTGGTCCGCTATTTCTCCGGTCTCCCGGGTGACGCGGGTTTTCCGTCGGCAGGGAGCGGGGTCACCGTTGGCCGGCGGATTCCACCGGCGATGGGTGGGCCCGAGGCGAGCGAGGAACACAGCTTTACCCACCGCAGACCCAAAATACAGATGCCGCTGCTTGAGGGTCTGCGATCTGTACACGGATTTGTTTGAAGCGCTTTGGAGCTAAGCGTGGAGAGGTGAATTGGGGAGGGAAGGGTTAACACGCGGCAGCACGGTAGCACGGTAGTTAGCACTGTGGCTTCACAGCGCCAGGATCCCAGGTTCGATTCCCGGCTTGGGTCACTGTCTGTGCGGAGTCTGCACGTCCACCCTCGTGTCTGCGTGGGTTTCCTCCGGGTGCCCCGGTTTCCTCCCACAGTCCAAAGACGTGCAGGTTAGGTGGATTGGCCATGCTAAATTGCCCCTTAGTGTCCAAAAATGGTTAGGAGGGGTTATTGGGTTACAGGGGTAGGGTGGAAGTGAGGTCTTAAGTGGGTCGGTGCACAGGGCAGTACGGCGGCCCAGTGGGTCAGCCCTGCTGCCTCACGGCGCCGAGGTCCCGGGTTCGATCCCGGCCCAGGGTCACTGTCCGTGTGGAGTTCGCACATTCTCCCCGTGTTTGCGTGGGTTCCCCCCCCTCCCCCACAACCCAAAGATGTGCAGGGTAGGTGGATTGGCCAGGCTAAATTGCCCCTTAATTGGAAAAAAGGAATTGGGTACTCTAAATTTAAAAGAAAAAGCGGGTCAGTGCAGACTCGATGGGCCGAATGGCCTCCTTCTGCACTGTATGTTCTATGCATGTTCTAAGTTCCAAGCTGGAGGTGGGGGAGTCAATTCCTGACAAACCCCTTTCCCTTGCAGGCGCGGGCACGGCAGAATCTCGGCTGCTTGGCAATCGGCAATAAAAGATGCCACTTAAAGATGACAGGCTCTCGGAACGTCACGGGCGCTCTCCGCTCCCAACTTGGAATTAAAAAGCCACGCTCTGTGCTGTTTATTATGCTCTTAATGACTTAATAACCGGGCTGAATGATGCAAGCCCTGCCCCAGTGCAGGTAGGGAGTAGGTAGATTAGCAACACGCCGCTCTCGGAATGAGTGCCAGGCAGCGGTCAATGCGCTGGCACGCTAGATGGGAAATTGCACCCCATGCAGCTAATGCAGATTGGGAAGCAGGCGCTAATGGCTTTCCTAAAGTGGCTGACGTCTTGGTAACTGCCGATTGAAATTGCACAGGGGCCTTGCCCCTCCGACGCGGGCGTTGTGCCAGGCGGATGGGCTCCTCTCTCATATCGGTGCAGGGGAACAATGAGCAGACGTGGAGACGGGGCACGTCCTGGCTAACGGGGCAGCCAGATCCAGTCCCCCAGGGTGCTGGCGCCAGAAATAGCAGCTCTCACTCCTGTTGTTACACCATCCCCCCCCCCAAAAAAAACACATTATCCAAATTAACATATTCATAATGGAACCTTTACATAATATGTATTATTCATGACCATTAACATATTCCACAAGTGCCGTAATAAACATTAGAACTCTTCTGCTAATTAACATGCTTGGCAATATCTGCCTCCCATTGTCGCCTGGTAATATTTGTCTCATTACAATGTTATGTGACCTCCAGCTGTGAACTGGAACTTTCCGGAACAAAAGCTTCGACCAATCGCACACAGGCTTGGATTAGGTAAGAAGATGTTTGTGAAGAAACTTTGTTCATGGGCTACTAGGCCAGACTTTTATTGCCCATCCCTAATTGCCCTTGGGACGGTGGTGCTGAGCCGCCTTCTTGACCCCGCTGCAGTCTACGTGGTGTAGGTACACCCACGGTGCTGTTAGAACAAGAGCAAAGAACAGTACAGCAGAGGAACAGGCCCTTCGGCCCTCCTCCATCGATCACAATGTCTGTTTAAATTAAACCTTCTGCCCTTCCGTATCCCTTTATTCCCAACCTATTCATACATTCGTCAAGGTGCCTCTTAAACGTCACTATTGTATCTGTTACCACCACCTCCTCCAGAGCGAGTTCCAGGCACCCACTACCCTCTGCGTAAAATACTTCCCTCGCACATCTCCTCTAAGCTTTCCCCCTCGCACTTTAAACCTATTAATCGACTTTACCAGCCGGGATAAAGCTTCTGACTGCCCACTCTGTCCGTGCCCCTCATAATTTTGTAAACCTCTATCAGGTCTGGGTGGGGTGCTCCTCTGGAGGGTCAGTGCAGACTCGATGGGCCAAATGGCCTCCTTCTGCACTGTCGGGATTCTATGATAATTGCGCAGAGGTAGAAGATCAGCCACGATCTAGTTGAATGGCGAAGCAGGCTCGAGGGGCCGAATGGCCGATCCCTGCTCGTATTTCCTTGGTTCCCTTGCACAAGCATTATGCATACACAGGCCTTGTCAACTGTAGGCCCAACGCCAATTGAATGTAAGTCTATAGTGCAGTGCTGGGTGAGGCAAGAATGCGAAGACTGCGCCTGAAACTACGAACCAATGAGAAGGAAATGTAGGGCGCAAACAGAACTGAGCCATCTAATTCACATGGGCCCAGTTACTCAGATCGTGTATGGACCCAATTACCCAGAACATGAATGGGCCCGAAGACAGGACACTCCTGTTGTGGCAGGAGCCACAATTCCCAAGGCATAGAATCATTGAATGGCAACGGAGCGAAAGGAGGCCATTCAGCCCATCACATGAATGCTGGATCTATGCAAGAGTGCCTGACCCAGTCTCCCTCCCGTTCCTGCTCGTTTGAAAAATGAAATGAAAGTCGCTTACTGTCACGAGTAGGCTTCAATGAAGTTACTGTGAAAAGCCCCTAGTCGCCACATTCCGGCGCCTGTCCGTGCTGCTGGCCTGCTTGGTCTGCTTTAAAAGCCAGTGATTTAGCCGAGTGAGCTAAACCAGTTTCTCTGCAGCCCTGTATATTCCCTTTCTTCAGACTGTTTATGCAACAGCCGTCTGAAATCCCTGACGGAGCCTGCCTGCACCCCACTCATTCAGACAACGCATTCCCGATTCGAACCACCAGAAGTGGTTTTTTCCCCACAAGCAGCAGTTGGGGGTGGGATGTGGATAATGGGGAATGCTGGGGGGAATTCTATGAGGAGTCAAGGGTTAATGGGGGGAAGGCTTGCATGAATTCGGGAGGAGCATTTAGGGGGTGAGGGAGTTCTATAATGAGTTACCCCAGATTACCCTAGTTACATATCTCAGTAACCCTGTATTATTCTAGGTAGCACATTGGTTAGCACTTTTGCTTCACAGCGCCAGGGTCCTAGGTTTGATTCCCGGTTCGGGTCACTGCCTGTGCAGAGTCTGCACGTTCTCCCCGTGTCTGCGTGGGTTTCCTCCGGGTGCTCCGGTTTCCTCCCACAAGTCAGCTTGACCTTGGTTTCGGACATTGCTTGGCACAACATCGAGGGCCGAAGGGCCTGTTCTGTGCTGTAGTGTCATATGTCAGTCGTGAAAGATGTGCTGTTAGGAAATGTGGACATTCTGAATTCCCCCTCGGTGTACCCGAACAGGCGCCGGAGTGTGGCGACTAGGGGATTTTCACAGTAACTTCATTGCAGTGATAATGTAAGCCTACTTGTGACAATAATAAGGATTATCATTATACCTCCTCTCCCGTCCCTTCTACTCCTCCTTCCTCGCTCCCGCTCTCTCTCTCTCTCTTCCTTTCATTTTTTCGTCCTTCTGTGCTTTTTTCCTCCTTTCTCAGTCTCGCCCTCCCTTTCCGACAGTCCTCCCTCTCTTTCCCTCCGCTGCTCTCTCCTTCCATCCATCCTCTCCTCTCTCCCGCCCTCGCCATTTGCGACTCCCTCTTTCCCTTGTCTCTTTCTCTCAATTTGCTTGCTGCTCATTCTGTCGCTCTTTCGGCCAAGCCTCACTCCCCACCTAACTTAACATGTGACCCCACCTAACCTTTTTGGACACGAAGGGAAATTTAGCACGGCCGATCCACCTAACCCGCACATCTTTGGACTGTGGGAGGCAACCGCAGCACCCGGAGGAAACCCACGCAGACACGGGGAGAACGTGCACACTCCGCACAGACAGTGACCAGGCGGGAAGGTGAGAGTCGGTGATAGGTTTACCTGAAGAAGAATGGGCGGAGCCTGAGTGAAACAAAACCAATCAATGTGGATGGTTAGGCCAGAGAGCCTGTTTCAGCGTCATTTAGCCGATTAATTAATTTAAGCATCCCCTCACGTACACTTTTTTACTTTTGGGGATGTGATGGAGAGATTTCTGAGCTGATTATCAGCCCATTGAACCGTGTTATCAACACTCTTTCCATGGCCAACATGTGCAATCGTTGGACTTGAATCCAGAACTTCTAGTCTAGAGGGACGGACGCTACCATTGCTCCACAAGACTTCCGCAGAGCCTGTACAATGCTGTATAAAGACAATTTGTATAGTGTTCAGAACTGCTCTCCACAAAAGTGTCATAGAATCCCTAAAGTGCAGGTGGAGGCCATTCTGCCCATCATGTTCGTACCGATCCTCTGAAAGTGAACCCCACCTAGGCCTACTTTCCCCGTAACCCCACCTAACTTACACATCCCCGGACACGAGGGGGCAATTCAGCACAGTCAATCCACCTAACCCACAGATCCTTCGACTGTGGGAGGAAACCGGAGCGCCCGTGGGCAGCACGGTAGCATGGTGGTTAGCATAAATGCTTCACAGCGCCAGGGTCCCAGGTTCGATTCCCGGCTGGGTCACTGTCTGTGCGGAGTCTGCACGTCCTCCCCGTGTGTGTGTGGGTTTCCTCCGGGTGCTCCGGTTTCCTCCCACAGTCCAAAGATGTGCGGGTTAGGTGGATTGGCCGTGATAAATTGCCCGTAGTGTCCTTAAAAAGTAAGGTTAAGGGGGGGGTTGTTGGGTTACGAGTATAGGGTGGATACGTGGGTTTGAGTAGGGTGATCATTGCTCGGCACAACATCGAGGGCCGAAGGGCCTGTTCTGTGCTGTACTGTTCTATGTTCTATGAAAGCCACACAGACAGAATTGATCCTGGGTCCCTGGCACTGTGAGGCAGCAGTGCCATCCTCCCAGTGGCCAAATAAAACCCATTGCTCGGTCTGCTTATTTTATGGCCTTTGGTGCAATAACATATCCCAAGGAATTTCGTAGGTTGCTTGCAACCGAAACCTTCTCCGAGCCAAGTATGAAATGAAAATGAAAATCGCTTATTGTCACGAGTAGGCTTCAATGAAGTTACTGTGAAAAGCCCCTAGTCGCCACATTCCGGCGACTGGCCTCCCCAAAGGTGCGGAATTCTCTGCACCTTTAGGGGCTAGGCCCGCGCCGGAGTGGTTGGAGCCCCACCGACTGGCGCCAAAACCGGAGCCAACGGCCTTTGGCGCCCGCTGCCCGGCGTCGGGGCTGGCCGAAAGGCCTTCGCCGATGGGCCGGTGCGTCAGCGGCCGCTGACGTCACCACCGGCGCATGCGCGGTGGAAGGGGTCTCTACCGCTTCCGCCATGGTGGAGGCCGTGGCGGCGGCGGAAGAAAAAGAGTGCCCCCACGGCCCTGGCCCGCCCGCCAATCGGTGGGCCCCGATCGCGGGCCAGGCCACCGTGGGGGCACCCTCTGGGGTCCGATCCCCCCCCCCCCCCCCTCCCCAGGACCCCGGGGGCCCGCTCTCGCGCCGCTGCTCCCGCCGGCACCAGAGGTGCTCCAATTCGGCCCATCGCGGGCCGGAGAATCGCCGCGGGGGGCACGCCGATCGGCGCGGCGTGATTCCCGCTCCCGCCGATTCCCGGGTGGCGGAGAATTCCAGCCACGGCGGGGGCGGGATGTACGCCGGCCCCGGGCGATTCTCCGACCCTGCTGGGGGTCGGAGAATTCCGCCCATGGGGCGAAAGAGGTAAATTAATCGTAGTCCCAAAGGCTGCTTTCCCCTTTGAGAGGGGAGGACTGACTGGTGGTGATTTAACCTGAGGATCACCACACCTCAGGTGAGG
The DNA here is from genome assembly GCF_902713615.1 of Scyliorhinus canicula. NCBI lineage: Eukaryota > Metazoa > Chordata > Chondrichthyes > Carcharhiniformes > Scyliorhinidae > Scyliorhinus > Scyliorhinus canicula. The sequence goes on along the minus strand of NC_052170.1, from coordinate 18,655,066 downwards.
GGCAAGGTTGAGAAGGAATAGCCTTAGCCGGGCTGCGGGGAATCGAACCCACGCTGCTGGCCTCGTGCTGCATCACAAACCAGCCGTCCAGCCAACTGAGCTAAACCCCCCCCCCCCCTTCCCTGAGAGGTGAGCTAATACTTTGTCAGAGAAGTAGGTTTTAAAGATCACCTTAAAAGGGATGCGAGAGATAGGGAGATCGAGAGACTTAGAAAATTCAAGGGCTTCGGCTCCAGAGAGTTGAAGGCGCGGCCGCCAATGGTGGGGTGGAGGAAATCTGGGGCACTGCTGGAAGAGTGGGAGATAATGAGCCGAAGTGGTTTGGGAAGAGGGATCCCTAACGAAGGGGTGCAGCAAGTGAAAGACAGGAGAGGGAGAAGGGGCAGACAGCAATACAGTGAGTAGAGTAGAAAGTGTAAGGAACCTGGTATATTTTGGGTTGGTCTCTCTCGAGAGCAAGGTGTACCCATGCAAGGGTCTGAATAGAAAGGGACCAAGATTTTACTCGCTGGGCCACAGAAAAGCAGTGCACACGAACATGCGAAATAGGAGCAGAAGTAGGCCATTCGGCCCCTCGAGCCTGTTCCACCATTCAACAAGATCATGAATGGCTGATCTAAATGCGTTTAGTATTCCATGGCCCCAGCTACCCCTGATGAAAGGCCAAGGCTGATAGGTGTTCAACACAGTAGAGGGGAGGCTCAACAGGTTTCCGATTGACCTGAAGATGCTGAGATCCCCCAGTGTACAAGACCCACGAATACAAGGGCTGAATGTTCGCGTTGAGTGAGGTTTGAGATAACACTGCCCCACCATCTCATCACGAGAGTGATGCCCATCAATGGGTAAAGTACTCTGTGTTACCATCTTGTATGATGTGCATAACAGTCTGAGTACAGTATTCTTTCTAACAATAATAATCATCTTTATTATTGTCACAAGTAGGCTTACATTAACACTGCAATGAAGTTACTGTGAAAAGCCCCTAGTCGCCACTCTCTGGCATTTGTTAGGGTGCACAGAGGGAGAATTCAGAATGTCCAATTCACCCAACAAGCCCATCTTTCGGGACGTTATTGTGGACAGAGTATTTTGCACAATAGTCCAGGTAGAGTATTCTGTGCCACAGTCTGCTTTTTTAGTTTATTGAACAGCCTGGGTACAGTATTCTATTAACAGACTCGGTACAGTATTCTGTCTAACAGTTTAGGTGCAATATTAATTTAACAGCCTGAGTACAGTGGTTTGTCTAACAGTCTAAGTGCAGTATTATTTGTTACAGACTGGGTAAATTATTTTGTCTAACAGTCTAAGTACAGTATTCTGTCAACATGCTAGACATATTATGTCTAACAGTTGGAGTATGGTATTATGTCACCCAGGCTGGTTACAGTATTTTGTCTAACAGACTGAGTACAATATTTTGTCTAACAGTCGGAGTAAAGTATTCTGTCAATATACTAGATACAGCATTCAGTATAACAGCATTCTGTCAACAGACTGGGTACAGTATTCTATATAACAGTGGGAGTACAGTATCTCTAAACAGACTGGGTACAGTATTCTATATAACAGTGGGAGTACAGTATCTCTAAACAGACTGGGTACAGTATTCTATATAACAGTGGGAGTACAGTATCTCTAAACAGACTGGGTACAGTATTCTATATAACAGTGGTCCGAGAGCTAGTGATTCCAAATAAACCTGTTGGACTTTAACCTGGTGTTGTAAGACTCTTTTTGTTAATTTAGAGTACTCAATTATTGTTTTTACAATTAAGGGGCAATTTAGCGTGGCCAATCCACCTAACCAGCGCATCTTTGGGTTGTGAGGGTGAGACCCACGCAGACACGGGGAGAATGTGCAAACTCCACATGGATAGGGACCCGGGGCCGGGATTCGAACCCGGGTCCTTAGCGGCGAGAGGCAGCAGTGCTAACCACTGCGCCGCCGTGCTGCCCCATTCTTGTAAGACTTCTTAATGTGCCCACCCCAGTCCAAAGCTGGCACCTCCACACTATGTCCAACATGAGAAAGACAGAGCCAGTTTGATCGGTTGTTATTCTCAGGTCCTGCAGGATCTTGTCTTGGCGACTGTACACTTGGAACAGATAATATGTTGGGCGCTCCTTGACCTGAGGTTTCTGCACAAACACACAATGTTCTTTCATTCTCCGGCTGATCAGAATTGGCTGACACTCCACAATTAGCACTTCCCCCTTGTCCAGTACAATCTGTTCTGCCGCATACTCCTTTCCTCCACCCTGCCTGAAGACGTCCATTGATGACAGCCTTTCACCAATAATAAGCTGCTTACAAGATACAGATCAATGATCACTCCTGAATCCTTTCCTTCCTCGGCCTTTGCCGAGCTAGACTGTTTCACCTCATGCACTCAACCTGAAATCCATCTTCCTGTCACAGCTCATCTACATAATTGGTACAAGTCTCTCGGTCGGCGGTCAATATCCTTTCTCTCCACTTTGCTGGTGCCATCAGCAAATCTAACACAACAGCTGCAGACGCCTGGCTCAATACTGAAAACAGTTACTGTTGATAGCGGAGGCTCAATTGGGCAACCGTGCCTTTAGTCACCTGGCTTCCAAGTTCTTGAATTCCCCTCCGGCAAATCTCTCCGCCTCCCGCTCCTTCTTAAAACTTCCTCCCTAACCAAGCAGTTTTGTCACCTGCCCTAAAATCTCCTGACATAGCTACCGGTGCCAAATGTTGTTTGATAATCACGAGCAAAAAGTGATTATTCCTATTCATTCATTTCTGGGCATTGTTGGCCTGTCCAGCATTTATTGCCCATCCCTAATTGCCCTTTGGGAAGGTGGTGGTGAGCTACCTTCCCTTTTTTCTTATTCATTCATGGGATATGGGCGTCGCTGACTGGTCGCCAGCATTTATTGCCTGTCCCAGAAGGCAATTAAGAGTCAACCTCATTGCTGTGTGGGTCTGGAGTCACATGTGGGCCAGTCCAGGTAAGGACGGCAGATTTCCTTCAAGCACATCCAGATAGAGGAACAGCTTCTTCCCCACAGCTACTAGACTCCTCAACGACCCCCCCCTCGGACTGATCTTTTCCCTGTTGAACACTATTCACGATGCCCTATGCTGCTCTTGCTCATGTATTTGCTTTGTCTAGCCCCTTGTTCGCACTGTAACCAATCACTCTTTGTCGAGGTACCATTTGTCAATGTACTCTGTCGGTTATTCTTTATAGTCCACTATGTACGTACTATGTTCGTTCCCTTGGCCGCAGAAAAATACTTTTCACTGTACTTTGGTACATGTGACAATAAAATCAAATCAAATCGAAAACACCGGTGAATCAGGTGGGTTTTTACAGCAATCGACAATAGTTTCATGGTCATCGTTAGACTTTTTAGTTCCAGATTTTTTTATTGAATCCAATTTTCACTGACTGCCATGGTGGGATTAGAACCAAATTGCCCAGGGCATTATTCTGGGCCTCTGGATTACTAGTCACAATGCCACTGCCTTCCCGAACTGTTGCGGTCCACATGGTGTAGGTACTCCCACAGTGCTGTTAGGGAGTGAGCTCCAGGATTGTGACCCAGCGACAGTGAAGAAACGGCCGATATATTTCCAAGTCAGGGTGGTGCGTGGCTTGGAGGGGAACCTGCAGGTGGTGGGGTTCCTGTGCATCTGCAGTCCTCGTCCGTCGAGATGGTAGAGGTAGAGGTTTAGCACAGTGGCCTAAATAACTGGCTGGTAATGCAGAACAATGCCAGCAGCACGGGTTCAATTCCCGTACCAGCCTCCCCGAACAGGCGCCGGAATGTGGCGACTAGGGGCTTTTCACAGTAACTTCATTGGAGCCGACTTGTGACAATAGGTTATTATTATTATGGAAGGTGCTGTTGAAGGAGCCTTGGTAAGTTGCAATCTTGCAGATGGGACACAGGGCAGCCACAGTGCTGGTGAATGTTGAAGGTGGTGGATGAGGTGCCAATCAAGCGGGGCTGCTTTGTCCTGGATGGTGTCGAGCTTCTTGAGTGTTGTTGGAGCTGCGCTCACCCAGGCAAGTGGAGAGTATTCCCTCACACTCCAGACTTGTGCCTTGTAGATGGTGGACAGGCTTAGGGGGATTGGGAAGTGAGTGACTTGTGACAACATTCCTAGACTCGGACTTGCTCTTCTAATAGTTCTGTGCCAGGTCCAATTAATTTTCTGGTTGATGGTAACTTTCAGGACATTACTGCTGTTGACTGTCAAGAGGAGATGGTTCGATTCTCTTTTTTTAGAGATGGCATGCATGTTCCTTGTCACCTCTCAACCCAAGTCTGAATATTGTCCACGTATTGCACCATGAAAGCACAGACTGCTTTCCCATCCCGAAGACTTTTGAATGTTGCCGAACACCGTGCAATCCTCAGTGAATACCCAACATTTAATGGTGATCAGAAGAGCACTGATGAAGGAGCTGAAGGCCTCTGGGCCCAGGGCACTGCCCTGTGAACTCCTACAGCGATGGCCTTTGGCTGAGGTGATAGGCCTCCAACATCCACAAGCTCACCTCGGGCGTGCAGCTGAAGTGCTGTAACCCTAGGCGTCCATGGACCTGGTAGAGCTGGCAATCCTGTTGCGATGGATGGATGTATTCCAGCTGACAGGGGAACGACGGGCCGAACGGCCTCCTTCTGAGCTGTGCATTTCCTCTGATTTCGCTGCTGTTTGCGGGATCTTACTGAGTGCAAATTGCCCAAAGTAACTGCAGGGTCGACAGTTCAAAAAGTAATTCAGTGGCTGAGAGATGGCTGGGATGGCCTGAGGTTGTGAAAAGATAATTGGACGCATTTTCTGTTAATGGGATAACATGCTCCTTCAAGCATCTCCAAACCTTCATGCAGATCGATAGTGTGCACAGGGAGGCACAGGCGCAGTTACTAGTTACAGGGGTGACCTGCTCAGTTACACTGAACCACCTCAAAGTTGGGAGGTCAACAGCGTTGGCAGGCATGTTAAAGAATCATAGAATCTCTACAGTGCAGAAGGAGGCCATTCGGCCCTTCAAGTTGGCACTGACCCTCTAAAAGATCACCCTACCCAGGCCCGCACCCCCATCCTATCCCCATAAACCCATCTAACCCGCACATGTTTTGGATACTAATAGGCAAATTATCATGGCCAATCTACTTGACCTGCACATCTTTGGGCTGTGGGAGGAAACCAGAGCACCCGGGGGGAAACCCACGCAGACACGGGGAGAACGTGCAGACTCCACACAGAGACAGTGACCCAGGGTTGGGACCGAACCTGGGTCCCCGGCGCTGTGAGACGGAAACCTCTCCTGGTGTAAAGTCCTTGGGACAGAAACACCCAGAGACACCAGGAAGGATTTTCTGGCCGTGGGGTTTTGGTGGTGCTGCTGAATCTCCCGCAACAGGTCCCACTATGAGGGGGCCGGGAAAACCCCATCCACCCGCAACTTATAACTGCACGAGAAAGCAATAACGTCCTTTTATTTCTCTCGCCGCAGACACCCTCTGCTGGTGCAAGTGTGTTCAAACGAACAAATTTTCTGCAATTTTCAAAACACTACATCTTGTTTCCCTCCCTCTTTAAGATGCTCAGTAAAATCTAGCTCTTTAACCAACCTTTTGCTCACTCATGGTTCCGTATTGAATTGATAATGCTCCTGTGCAACACCTTCAGATGACACGTCAGTTAAAATATTGCATTACGTCTGTGGAGTGCGGCCTAGCCTCATGACCTTCTAACTCAGAGACGAGAGAGCTCACAATTGAGCTAAGGTTAACGGTGAATGCACAAACCCTTCAGCTATTGGCAGCTTTTGTTTGAGGGGAACCACTCCACACTGTCAATTCAATAATGTGTTAGTGAGGCCACACCTGGAGTATTGTGTTCAGTTTTGGTCTCCTTACCTGAGAAAGGATGTACTGGTGCTGGAGGGTGTGCAGAGGAGATTCACTAGGTTAATCCCAGAGCTGAAGGGGATGGATTACGAGGAGAGGTTGAGTAGACTGGGACTGTACTCGTTGGAATTTAGAAGGATGAAGGGGGATCTAATAGAAACATATAAAATTATGAAGGGAATAGATAGGATAGATGCGGGCAGGTTGTTTCCACTGGCAGGTGACAGCAGAACTAGGGGGCATAGCCTCAAAATAAGGGGGAGAAGATTTAGGATTAAGTTTTGGAGGAACTTCTTCACCCAAAGGGTTGTGAATCTATGGAATTCCTTGCCCAGTGAAGCAGTTGAGGCTCCTTCATTAAATGTTTTCAAAATAAAGATAGCGAGTTTTTTTGAAGAATAAAGGGATTAAGGGTTATGGAGTTCGGGCGGGAAAGTGGAGCTGAGTCCACAAAAGATCAGCCACGATCTCATTGAATGGCGGAGCAGGCTCGAGGGGCCAGATGGCCTACTCCTGCTCCTAGTTCTTATGTTCTTAATTCGACGAAGCCTATCGGCAACAGGCCCCTGGAGCTGATCAGTAATTCGCACCAGTTGCAAAAAACGGAAGATCAAATCGCACCATGCACCGCGGGAAGCATCAGATTAACAATGAGAAGGATGTTGGCTGTTACGGCGGCGATGTAATCCAGTCAGTTTTCTTCGATTGGCTCCGTCTTTAGAAGCTTGAGTACATATTCAAAATTTCTTGAAAAGTTGATTATCTGGCAGTGTGAGTGAGGGCGAGACAAAGGCGGCAAATATGAGGGCAGAACAGGTCGCACAAAAGGAATAATCACAGCTTTGTTTCATCTTTTTCGCAAAAGTGTGCTGCAGACACGTGGACCACAATGGAACAGAAAATAGAAGGAGATAATAATATGTTTTACAGCTGGAGGCCATTTCAATTGTGCATTATTATTCTAGGCAGCATTTCCCTCATCTATGCCGCAGCACCATATACCTACTGGATGAAGGATGGAGTGTTGAATAATGTTCCTGCTTTAGACTGACTGTAGGACAAAGCATTTCGAATGCATCGGGAGGCCATTTGAGCCATCAGGGCTATGCTGGCTCTTTGCTACAGCCATCGGAATATGACCCCTGCTTCCCCCGTCCCTATTCACACCTTCCTCTCCCTTCCCTCCCTCTCTCTCTCTCCTCCCCACCCTCCTCTCCTTGCCCTCCCCTCTTTTTCTCTCCCCCTCCCTTCACCTCCCTCTCACCCCCCCTGCATCTCCCCTCCCTTCCCCTTCTTCCCCCCTCTTCCATCCCCCTCCCATTCCCTCACCCTCTCCCCTCTCTCCCAACCCGCCTCCCCCTTTCTTCTGTGCCCTCTCCCCCTCTCCTGTTCCCTCCCCCTCTCCTGTCCCGTCCCCCTCTCTCCCATCCCCTGCCCCCCTCTCTCCTGTGCCCTCCCCCATCTAACATCCCCCCTCTCTCCCACCCCCTCCCTCTATCCCCCTCGCTTCCCCTCTCTCCCATACCCCTTCCCTTCTCTCTCCCCTCCCCCTTTCTTCTGTCCCCTCTCCTCCTTTCCTGTCCCATCCCCCCATCTCCCACCTCCCATCCCCACCCCTCTCTCCTGTCCCCTCCCCCCATCTGCCATCCCCCCCCTCTCTCCCATTCCCCTCCCTCGATTCCCCTCTCTCCCATCCTACCCTTCCCTCTCTTCCCCCCCCTCTCCCATCCCCCCGCCATCCCCCTCCCCCTCTCTCCCCCCCCCTCCCGCACTTCCCCTCTCTTCCATCCACCTGCCACCCACCCTCCCTCCCACTCTCTCCTCCCCCCCTGCGCCCCGCTCCCCACCGCCAACCCCCCCCCTGAGGACAGGAGCTTGCCTGAAGCTCTCTCAGTCACGCATGGATCCGACCAATTTAAGGTGGTCGCTCTCCTTCCTAAAACAACATGGGTGGAGGAGAATTGTTTCTCCCACAATCCAGGAGCTTCGCGAGAAACTCATCTTGTTTTTAAACGCCTGCCAACTCTCTTCCATACTGAGAGCCTATCCCTTAGGTGACCTGACCTTCCATCTTCTAGAGGAGTCCTGTGAAGCACCTCGGGGTGTTTTATTATGTGTGTTATTATATAATTCCAGGATTACATAATGAACTGAATTTAAATTCCAAAAACTACTGACGTGGGATTTGATCCCTCATCGCATTAGAACATAGAACAGTACAGCACAGAACAGGCCCTTCGGCCCTCGATGTTGTGCCGAGCAATGATCACCCTACTCAAACCCACGTAACCCGTATACCCGTAACCCAACAATCCCCCCAGTAACCTTACACTACGGGCAATTTAGCATGGCCAATCCACCTAACCCGCACATCTTTGGACTGTGGGAGGAAACCGGAGCACCCGGAGGAAACCCACGCACACACGGGGAGGACGTGCAGACTCCACACAGACAGTGACCCAGCCGGGAATCGAACCTGGGACCCTGGAGCTGTGAAGCATTGATGCTAACCACCATGCTACCGTGAGGCCCCTAAAGGCATTAGTCCCGGCCTTTGGGTTACCAGCATTGTGCTCTCATACCCACATATCAATCATGGCTTGCTGCAATGTTCGAGCGAAAACCCAGCGCAAATCTTCCAATGAGGCGCGTTACAGCCCACGGGGCTGAACACTGAGTTCAACAACTTCAGACGAAGATCTTCCTCCTCCACCTGAGCCTTCTTTTTCAAATATGCCCCCAAATGTTTTTGTTCCTGTGCAAAAACCCTTCTTCCCCCTCCCCCCACCGAGCCATCTGCCGCTTGTTCTTAGATTTTGCGATCTCTCCTCGCCGCCACTAATCAGTGTTCCAGCTGTTCCATCCACTCTTACGCAACACATAATCCAACATACTCTTCCCTCTCCTTAGCTCTGAAGAAGGGACAGGGGACTTGAAACGTTAACTCTGTTTCCTCAGCACGGTGGCTCAGTGGGTTAGCACTGCTGCCGCACGGCGCCGAGGTCCCAGGTTCGATCCCGGCTCTGGGTCACTGTCCGTGTGGAGTTTGCACATTCTCCCCGTGTCTGCGTGGGTTTTGCCCCCACAACCCAAAAGATGTGCAGGGTAGGTGGATTGGCCCTTAATTGGAAAAAATGAATTGGATACTCTTAAATTTATTTTTAAAAACTCTGTTTTCGCTGCCTACGATGCTGCCAGGCAGATTGTTTTCACTGTTTCTGTTTTGCCTTATTGTTCCGGGAACATGGACATCGGAGCAGAAGTGGGCCGTTCAGCCCATCGAGCCCGCTCAACAATTCAATGCGTTCACCGCTGATCACCCACTTCCATGCCTTTTCTCCCCACAGTCTGGGGCAGCACGGTAGCATGGTGGTTAGCATAAATGCTTCACAGCTCCAGGGTCCCAGGTTCGATTCCCGGCTGGGTCACTGTCTGTGTGGAGTCTGCACATCCTCCCCGTGTGTGCGTGGGTTTCCTCCGGGTGCTCCGGTTTCCTCCCACAGTCCAAAGATGTGCAGGTTAGGTGGATTGGCCATGCTAAATTGCCCGTAGTGTCCTAAAAAATAAGGTTAAGGGGGGGGTTGTTGGGTTACGGGTATAGGGTGGATACGTGGGTTTGAGTAGGGTGATCATGGCTCGGCACAACCTCGAGGGCCGAAGGGCCTGTTCTGTGCTGTACTGTTCTATGTTCTATGTTCTATGTTCTATGTTCTATGTTCTATGTTCTATGTTCTATGTTCTATGTTCTATGTTCTATGTTCTATGTTCTATGTTCTATGTTCTATGTTCTATGTTCCTTTACGTCATTGGGATTTAGAAATCTGTCAACCTCTACTTTAAACAGACCCGCTGACCGAGTTTCCACCGCCCTCTGGGTTAGAGTATTCCAAAAGATTCACAACCCTCCGAGTATGAAGGAAATTTTCCTCATCTCGGTCCGCGGTTTCTTCCCCCTTCTTTTGAAATTGTGTCCCCTGCTTCTGGACTTCCCCAACCAGGGGAAATATCTTCGGCCAAGTTCTCCGATTCTGTGGCTGAGTGCGGAGGAACCGCGGGGTTTTACGTGGAAAAAAATCGGCGGCGGCCCCTCACTTGGTGAGGGGCTGGCAGCTGTTCCGCATCAACCGCCCGGCCTCCATGAAAGGGCAGCACGGTAGCGCAGTGGTTGGCACAGTTGCAGGTTCGATTCCCAGCTTGGGTCACCGTGCGGAGTCCGCACGTTCGCCCCGTGTCTGCGTGGGTTTCCTCCGGGGGCTCCGGTTTCCTCTCACAGACCAAAGATGAGCGGGTTAGGTGGATTGACCGTGATAAACTGCCCCTTGGTGTCCAAAAAGGTTAGTTGGGGCTACTGGGTTATGGGGGTGGGTGGAGGTGTGGGCTTAGGTAGGGTGCTCTTTCCAAGGGCCGGTGCAGATTCGATGGGCCAAATGTCCTCCTTCTGCACTGTAAATTCTATGAATCTATGAAATAAACGGCTGGAGAATTGCCGGGTCCCTGGCCGCGCTGCGCACGGCGATGACCTATCAGCTAGTGCCTCCCCGGACACCCCCTCGCCATCCCCGGCCCACCATCCCTCACTGAAGCCCCCCCCCCCCCCCCCCAAGCCAGCAGCACAGCTCCCGTCCGACTAGGGGGGCTCTGGAAATAATCCATTTCGGAGGGGGCGGAGCATGCGAAACCTGCATAAAACAGGCCCAATTCGGATGCCAATATTGATTCCCCGCCCGATTACGAAATTGGTGTCAGGAAACGGGGAATCTCGCCCTTCACCTGCATTTATCACTGTGCTGCTAATTGGATTGACCAGTGACACCATTTGACTGCAGGTGATTGGGAAGTAAGGTGTGGTGGTGTATGCTGAGTAAACACGGGGCGGAATTCTCCCATCTGGGCCGAACTCCGTGGCGGGGAGGGGACAGGAAATGTTTCCCGCTGCGGAGGTGGGCGGGAAAGCACGGCATGTCTTCTAACCCCGGCCTCATTAACTATGCATCTGGGGGGGGGTTTAGCGCCGTACTTAGTGGCGGGGTTGGCTTGATTGCGTGTACGGACTGCCGTCATACCCGGGTGCCATATTGACAAGGCTCCCGACACCAAACACTGAAGAAGGAAGATTGACGTCCTGAAGAAGAAGAGGGGTCTCCAGGAACACTCTGAGGCTGGAAGGTAGACCCTCCCCCTCAGTCACACTGAAGCTGGAAGATCCGCCTGCTCCCCGCCCCCCCCTCGGTCACTTCTGTGGTCTTCCAGGGTCGGTGGAACTCCGGGATCATCCCGAACTCCGGAGGCAACCCCAGGCATTCTTCAGCTAAGTGCCGACTTCTGCCCGCCACGTTGTTCCATCCGTTTGAGGTCCGGACTGGCACGGCTGCCAGCTGCCATCACGGAGAATCAAGGCGAGGCGGAAGATTCCAATCGGGCCTTCGTCTGCATCTCATTAGCGGGATGCAAATCAATCTCACACCGGCCATCAGCGGGTTCTCCGACCCGTCATGGCGAGCAGCAACGGAAGATCCCACAGGAAATTAACACTGGTGTAAAAGATAATTTTGGGACCCCCATCAAATTCTTCCCCGTCCTTCCCATCTCCCCACCGTTGAAACCACCAGCGGGTGTTCTAGAATAGAATAGAATAGAATCATTGCAGTGCAGCTGGAGACCATTTGATCCATCGATTCAGCACCGACACATGTCCACTACCCCATCCACCCGACCTATCCCCACAACCCCATAACCTAACCTGCGCACTCCTGTACACTAAGGAGCATTTTGGCGCAGCCAATCCACCTAATACCCATATCTTTGGACTGTGGGAGGAAACCGGAGCACCTGGAGGAAACCCACGCAGACACCCAGGGCAGCACGGTAGCATTGTGGACAGCACAATTGCTTCACAGCTCCAGGGTCCCAGGTTCGATTCCGGCTTGGGTCACTGTCTGTGCAGAGTCTGCACATCCTCCCCGTGTGTGCGTGGGTTTCCTCCGGGTGCTCCAGCTTCCTCCCACAGTCCAAAGATGTGCAGGTTAGGTGGATTGGCCATGATAAAGTGCCCTTAGTGTCCAAAATTGCCCTTAGTGTTGGGTGGGGGTTACTGGGTTATGGGGATGGGGTGGTGGTGTTGACCTTGGGTAGGGTGCTCTTTCCAAGAGCCGGTGAAGACTCGATGGGCCGAATGGCCTCCTTCAGCACTGTAAATTCTATGACACGGGGAGAACGTACAGGGTCCACACAGTCGCCTAAGGTCAGAATCGAACCCGGGACCCTGGCGCTGTGAGGCAGCAGTGCTAACCACTGCGCCACAGTGCCGCCTGGAAGTGTGGTGGAGGCAGGTTCAATCGAGGTACTCAAAAGGGAATTGGATGATAAATCGAATAGAAACAATGTGCAGGGGTGCGGGGAAAAGGCAAGGGAATGGCGCTAAGTCATGATGCTCAATTGGAGACATGATGGGCCGAACGGCCTCATTCTGGGGGCGTAACAATTCTACGATTCTGTGAAAAGACATTCAGGATTGAGGTTGACTGCTGTGGGGCAAGAATACCCCAGGAAGCTGGGTGAAAGTGGGTAAATGGAAATTGGGGTCTGCATCAGCCATGGCCTATGGCAGGCTCGAGGGGTTGAAAGTTCGCCGCTTCCCATGCCTGCCAGCTTCGAATTCGATCAGGTCGGGATGACAACAGTGATGACTCATTTGACCCAAGCAGATTTGATCAGGGCCAATTCGTCACGATTGCTCCGATCCCCGAGCCTGGGCGTCTCCAGGTGGCTGGGGGGGTGATTCGCGCAGCCTCCCGAGCTCACTGACACAAGCTGCAGCAGGTACGGGGGCTGTATGAGAGTGGTGGTATGATTTGCACAGCTGTCTGCCATTGGTGCAGAACACCGGCTTACCATTGGCCCAGGTCGGTCATGTGCCTCTCGACCGATTGGTTGAGAGGCTGAGTTAACCACGCCTCCAGATCGAGGTATAAATCACCAGAACGCCCGGCGGTCGTCCATTTACTGTAGTCGACCGCAGGGCTAACTTCTAGCTTATTAAAGCCTAACTTTTGTACAGCAACTCGTCTCGCGTTCGATTGATGGTTCATCAATGAGTTTGCTGGAAATCAGTCGGCTTCTTAATGCTTGGCTTAACACGGAAATCATTATTCTTCATTCTGTACCCAGTTAACATACAGAACAATGATAAGCGTGTGCGGAAGGAAGGAATGTGGACAAGAACCTGCATTTGTACAGCCCCTTCCATGCCCTCTTTTTGACGCAAGCGTTTTACCGCCACTTAAGTCTGTTTTCAACTGTAGCTATAATTTAGAGAAATTGTTTGTCACCAGATCCCACACATCGCAACAAAATAAACAACCAGGTAATCTCACTTTTGCTGTTGGTGAATTCTGAATGGGGTGAGAAGTTCTTGGAACAGAAGCATATTCAGCCAGTGACATTTAAAATTCGAATGATTTGAGCTGTTAATCATGGGCCCAGTGTTATTTCTTGTGAGCACACACCTTCTGCTGGTACATGCATGTACGGAAGCCTAAAATGGACAAAATGCACGTTTTCAAAACACGACGCAAAACCGCCACGCTCTTGTCTGCCAGAGAGGACAGAGCTTGCTTTAATATCGCTTCTCCAGCAGCGCAGCGCCCCTTCAGCACTGCGGTGGATTGTCGGCCCGGATTTGGGTGCTCAAGTCTCCGAACTGGGCAAGCGTAAGTCCTGGATGAGCTGGGAGAAGATAGGACAGGTCACCCCCTTGAGAGCTGAGGGCGGGTGCAGCCCTGCAAGGGGACGGGCTGGAAGCGAGCTGCCCGTTTGCGAAAGAGCGGTCGATTTCTCAACATAGGATCATTTCAAAATACATGGGCCTCAAGGAGGTGAGGACTGTAGGATGCTCCACTGCTGCCCTCCACAGCAGTAACCAAGCAGGTCGAAAAGCAATCTTTTTTTTAAAATTTAGAGTACCCAATTATCTTTTCCAATTAAGGGGCAATTTAGCGTGGCCAATCCACCTACCCTGCACATCTTTGGGCTGTGGGGGTGAAACCCACGCAGACACGGGGAGAACGTGCAAACTCCACACGGACAGTGACCCAGGGCCGGGATTCGAACCCGGGTCCTCAGCGCCGTACGCAGCAATGCTAACCACTGTGCCACCGTGCTGCCCGGTCAAAAGCAATCTTGAGCACAACACGGTTAACCACCACATTTTATTCTGAAGAGTGAGGCCACACCTGAAGGGCATCTCAGAAGGAGAAGACCGAGGAGATTGCGCTGTGTCAATTTCAGCAATCGCACAGATATAGACGTTACTGATATTGGACAGGCCGAGTATGTCTGAAGCACTCCTTGCAGGCTGGGTGGAATGCGGAGTGCCAGTGAACGATTCCACGTTATAGAGACTCACCCTATTCAATCTCATTATGGCTGACCATTATGAGAGGCCTTCACAGGAATATTAAATGTAAATCTGGACAGCCTCCCAGTGCCGATGGAAGGCCGTTTCGCTTCCTGGTGTCGGCTAACGGGTCATGATGCCGTCCGATATTTGCAACCTCTCGTCTGCTGGCGATCGAATGGCGGATAATAACCATGTCCGCACTGGCCAGAAAGCTGCGCATTAACATAGAACATAGAACAGTACAGCACAGAACAGGCCCTTCGGCCCTCAATGTTGTGCCGAGCAATGATCACCCTACTCAAACCCATGTATCCACCTACACCCGTAACCCAACAACCCCCCCCCCCCAAACCTTACGTTTTTTAGGACACTACGGGCAATTTAGCATGGCCAATCCACCTAACCCGCACATCTTTGGACTGTGGGAGGAAACCGGAGCACCCGGAGGAAACCCACGCACACACGGGGAGGACGTGCAGACTCCGCACAGACAGTGACCCAGCCGGGAATCGAACCTGGGACCCTGGAGCTGTGAAGCATTTATGCTAACCACCATGCTACCGTGCTGCCCAACCACATGTCTGGACAATGATGTCCTCAGCATCATTTACAAAGCAGAGCGAAGGCAGACTGAAGTCTGTCCGGCTCCTAAATCCGACCTGCCTCAACATTCCTTTCTCAATCATTTATTTCTCCCAATCTCTTACTGGTACTCTCACTGTCAACCTGCCAGGTTGCCTTGCTCGGACCATTTGTTTTCAGGTTCACCAGTGACAGCGCCGCGTCTCTGGGTAGTTTAACAAGAACAGATCTACAGTCAGGGTTGTGGAGAGGTCAGAGAGTGTTACAGTGAGGGGTGTGGGGTATATCAGAGAGTGTTACAGTGAGGGGTGTGGGGTATATCAGTGTTACAGTGAGGGGTGTGGGGTATATCAGTGTTACAGTGAGGGGTGTAGGGTATATCAGTGTTACAGTGAGGGGTGTGGGGTATATCAGAGAGTGTTACAGTGAGGGGTGTGGGGTACCTCAGTGTTACAGTGAGGGGCGTGGGGTATATCGGTGTTACAGTGAGGGGTGTGGGGTATATCAGTGTTACAGTGAGGGGTGTGGGGTATATCAGTGTTACAGTGAGGGGTGTGGGGTATATCAGTGAGTGTTACAGTGAGGGGTGTGGGGTATATCGGTGTTACAGTGAGGGGTGTGGGGTATATCAGAGAGTGTT
Organism: Scyliorhinus canicula; assembly: GCF_902713615.1. Lineage (NCBI taxonomy): Eukaryota > Metazoa > Chordata > Chondrichthyes > Carcharhiniformes > Scyliorhinidae > Scyliorhinus > Scyliorhinus canicula. Next base: position 18,639,542 of record NC_052170.1, on the reverse strand, counting down.
ACAGTTAGGGATGTGGGGTATATCAGAGAGTGTTGCAGTGAGGGGTGTGGGGTATATCAGAGAGTGTTACAGTGAGGGGTGTGGGGTTAATCAGAGTGTGTTACAGTGAGGGGTGTGGGGTATATCAGTGTTACAGTGAGGGGTGTGGGGTATATCAGTGTTACAGTGAGGGGTGTGGGGTATATCAGAGAGTGTTACAGTGAGGGGTGTGGGGTATATCAGTGTTACAGTGAGGGGTGTGGGGTATATCAGTGTTACAGTGAGGGGTGTGGGGTATATCAGTGTTACAGTGAGGGGTGTGGGGTATATCAGTGAGTGTTACAGTGAGGGGTGTGGGGTATATCGGTGTTACAGTGAGGGGTGTGGGGTATATCAGAGAGTGTTACAGTTAGGGATGTGGGGTATATCAGAGAGTGTTGCAGTGAGGGGTGTGGGGTATATCAGAGAGTGTTACAGTGAGGGGTGTGGGGTTAATCAGAGTGTGTTACAGTGAGGGGTGTGGGGTATATCAGTGTTACAGTGAGGGGTGTGGGGTATATCAGTGTTACAGTGAGGGGTGTGGGGTATATCAGAGAGTGTTACAGTGAGGGGTGTGGGGTATATCAGTGTTACAGTGAGGGGTGTGGGGTATATCAGTGTTACAGTGAGGGGTGTGGGGTATATCAGAGAGTGTTGCAGTGAGGGGTGTGGGGTATATCAGTGTTACAGTGAGGAGTGTGGGGTATCTCAGTGTTACAGTGAGGGGCGTGGGGTATATCGGTGTTACAGTGAGGGGTGTGGGGTATATCAGTGTTACAGTGAGGGGTGTGGGGTATATCAGAGAGTGTTACAGTGAGAGGTGTGGGGTATATCAGTGTTACAGTGAGGGGTGTGGGGTATATCAGAGAGTGTTACAGTGAGGGATGTGGGGTATATCAGAGAGTGTTGCAGTGAGGGGTGTGGGTATATCAGTGTTACAGTGAGGGGTGTGGGGTATATCAGTGTTACAATGAGGGGTGTGGGATATATCAGTGTTACAGTGAGGGATGTGGGGTATATCAGAGAGTGTTGCAGTGAGGGGTGTAGGGTATATCAGAGAGTGTTACAGTGAGGGGTGTGGGGTATATCAGTGTTACAGTGAGGGGTGTGGGGTATTATAGTAATCCACGGGAGGCAGGAGTTCCGTCACCACATCAATATTTATTTACAATAACGATATTACAGGAGCAGCTACAAACAATGCTGCTAGCAGTCCAGTCAACTTATGACTGGCTCACAAAGCCTACACAGGTGATTATATGGCCCCCCTCAATGAGCTATCATTGAGGGAGCTCATACTCCAATTGGCCAACCAATAAATCCAATTGGAGTTCTTTACACCCTTCCTCCCCCCCAAGGTCCGAGGAATTCCTGCCAGCTGGCATTCCTCTGAGCTTCTTCCTGCTCCTCATGTCTGTCACCTCTGTGTCGTCCGCCCGGTCGTTCTCCGAAGTGGGCGGGGTGTACCTTACAGGTGCCCGTCTTTTCCTTGACGACCTCCTTGGAAGTTGTCGCTCCTCCTCGGGGAGAGGTGTCGCGACGGCCTCGTCGAACGCGTCCATCTCCGACTCTGACGACTGGATGACGGGGTCTGGAGAAATTGCTCGGGGCTGGGGTGTGGGTATCCTTTCCGTCTGGGCTATCCCAGCTTGAGGCGGTCCTGCTTCGCCTGCCTCCAGGTGTGGTTCCGCTGCCCTTATTTGGTCTAGGTGTTTCTTCAGCACCTTACCTCCTATTGAAACCTCATAGGATATGGGCCCTGTTTGGGACTCTACCGTGCCTTTGACCCACGTTGGTCCATTCCCATAATTCTTGACCCAAGCCGGTGCCCCCACCTGGAAATGTCTCTGCTGCCGACTATTATCATGCCCCCTGCGTTGGACCTCCTGTTGTTTCTCCACTTTACCCGTTAAATTTGGGAAAAGGAGACTCAGCCTCATTCGCAGCTGCCGTCCCATTAAGAGTTCAGCTGGTGGTATGCCCGTTGTGGAATGCGGTGTGGTCCTGTAATCAAACAGCCAGTGGGAGAGCTTTGTGTCCATTGACGCTGCCGGCTGTTTCTTGAGTCCCGCTTTAAGTGTCTGGACCGCTCTTTCTGCCAGGCCGATGGTCGCTGGATGGTAAGGGGCCGTTTTGATGTGACGGACTCTATTTTCTTTCAGGAATTTTCCAAATTCCCCACTTGTGAATGCCGTTCCGTTGTCCGACACCAATACCTCCGGAAGTCCATGTGTTGCAAACAAGGCCCTGAGCTTTTCAATTGTCGATGCTGTGCTTGCCGCGTTTACCCGGTGGAAGTCCAACCATTTGGAGTGAGCGTCCACTATCACCAAAAACATTGAGCCCATGAAAGGGCCGGCGTGGTCAATATGCAGGCGGGTCCACGGTCTGCCTGGCCATTCCCATGGGTGCAATGGCGCCGCTGGTGGCACTCTTTGCCCCTGTTGGCACTCCTGGCACCGACGTACCAAGGCTGCTATGTCTGTTTCCAAACCTGGCCACCAAACGTAGCTTCGAGCTAGCATCTTCATTTTAGACACCCCTGGGTGTCCGTGATGTAACTCGGTTAAGATTGCCTGACGGCCCTGAGCTGGGACTATTACCCGGGCTCCCCATAATAGGATACCGTCTTCTACGGTTATTTGGTCCCTTCTGCTCCAGTATGGGTGCATCTGGGGCTCCACTGGTCTTTCCAGTTCGCCTGTTAGCAGTAAATGCTTCATCTTGGCTAAAACTAGGTCTTTTTGTGTCCACAACCGAATATGTTGTGCGTCTACTGGTAGGGTATCCATAAAATTTAGAGTCATTACTGTCTCCTCTACTTTTGGTATTTGTGGCGGAGTGTCCGGGAGGGGAAGTCTGCTCAAAGCATCTGCATTTGCTACCCGCGTTCCCGGTCTGTGCTCCAGAACGTATCTATATGCCGCCAGTAGCAACGCCCAGCATTGGATTCTAGCTGATGCAATCGGGGGTATTGACTTGTCTTCTTTTAATAACCCTAATGGCTTATGGTCCGTCACTATGGTGAATTTCCGCCCGTACAGATACTGGTGAAATGTTTATACTGCGAATATCACTGCCAGTCCTTCCTTCTCGATTTGGGCGTACTTCCTCTCAGCCATCGCCAAGGTCCTCGAAGCGTTGGCTATTGGCCGTTCTTCCCCATTCCTTCCTCCATGGGCTAAGACGGCTCCTACCCCGTAGGGGGATGCATCACAAGTGACCACCAACTCCTTCCTTGGGTCATAATGCTCTGGGACATTTTCGGATGACAGCTGTTCCTTAATGTCCCTAAATGCTCGGTTTTGGCGGGTGGACCATTTCCATTCTTGCCCCTTTTTTAGTAGCTGGTGGAGGGGTTCCAGGATGGACGCCCTATTTTCAATAAATTTTCCATAACAGGTTACCAACCCTAGAAATGATCGTAACTCCTGGACCGTGGTGGGAGCTGGGGCTTCTTTTATTGCCCTTACTCTGTCTTCTAATGGATGTAAGCCTGACTCGTCTACTTTATATCCCAGGTACGTCACTTGTGGGGCCAGAAAAACACATTTTTCCCTTTTTAGCCATAGGCCTGCCTTTGCGAAACGCCTGAGCACTTCCTCCAGGTTCCTTAAATGTTCCCTGTTTGTCCTACCCGTGATTAAGACATCGTCCAAATAAATCGCCACCTGCGGTGGTCCCTGCAGAATATTTTCCATCGTACGCTGGAATATAGCGCAGGCTGATGACACTCCGAAAGGTAGCCTTGTATAACGAAAAAGGCCCTTCAGGAACTTCTGGGAGTCCTTGTCCAGTTTTAACTGCAGGTAGGCGTGGCTCATGTCCAGTTTCGTGAACAAAAGCCCACCTGCCAAATTGGCATATAGGTCGTCTATTTTCGGGATTGGGTATTTGTCCAGCAGTGCGTATTTGTTTACCGTCTGTTTGAAATCTCCACAGAGACATATCGAGCCGTCTGGCTTCAAAAATTGGTACCACCGGCGTTGCCCATTCCGAGAACTGTACTGGTCTGATAATGCCGTCGCGCCGTAACCTTTCTTTTTCGTCATCTACTTTCTTCCTTAATGCAAAAGGTACCGGCCTGGCCTTACAAAATTTCGGAAGGGCTTCTGGGTCCACGTGCAAAGTTGCTTTGGCGCCTATGATTTCCCCCAAACCTTCCTGGAAGACCTCCGGGTATTTTTGGAGTACTCCACTCAACTGCCCGCTTCCACTCTGGAAAATTTTCATCCAATCTAATTTTAGGTCTTTCAGCCAGTTTCGTCCAATTAAGCTCGGTCCGGAGCCCTCTACTATCGTCAACGGTAATCTGAGCAATTGTTTCTCATATTCCACGGGTACATAAGTCGTGCCTAGAACTTCCAGGGGTTCCCCCGTGTAGGTTTTAAGTCTCGTCTATGTTTTTGTTAGGGTTAGTGGCTGGAGTCCATCTTTGATTTTTCTAAATGCTGCCACTCCCATTACTGATACGGCCGCACCCGTGTCTATTTCCATTATTGTCGGACGCCCGTTCACCCGTGGGGTAATCTTAAGGGGTTCTGCTTTCTTTGTTGTAATATTATATAATTGTTCCCCTTCAGAGGAGGATGGGGCGTCTAGGTTGTGTACTTCCCTGCGTCCCCACCTGCTATTCCTCTTTTGCCACCTCCTTCTAGGGTTTCTGTCACTGTTACCCCACTCTGTCTGGTGCCAGAAATGGTCCTTCTCTGTTGGGGGAGCCTCAGCCGGTACTTCCCTCTGACTCCAGTTAGTCCTGGCAGACTTGGGGGCAGTTCTGGGGTTTTCCTTTTCCCCTCTATTCCTCAGGTTTTTCCTGAGAGCGGCAATCTGGTAGCAGGACCCGTTGTGGTAGTCCCTCTCACAGGTATCTACCTCCATTGGCGTGTCCTGTAGTTCCTGCGCCCCACTTGCTGCCTTTTCTAGGGACAGTGCGAGCTGTAACGCCTGCCTGCAGTCTAGCTCCATTTCCGCCAACAGGCGTTTCTGTATTGTGAGGTCGTTTATACCACACAGTAACCGGTCTCGAAGCATTTCATTTAGCGTCGGGCCGAACTCACATTTTTCCTCCAGCCTTCTCAGGCGGGTCAAGAAATTTGTGACTGACTCCCCATCTTCTCGCTTCGCTGTGTAGAATCTGTAACTACGCAAAATGAGGGGTGGTTTTGGGTCGTAGTGCTCTTTCACCAATTCCGTTACTTCTTGGAAAGTTTTCGTGTCCGGCGCATCGGGATAAGTCAGACTACGTATAATGGCGAAAGCTGAAGGTCCGCACGCTGACAGCAGGATAAGCCGTCTCCTTTCGTCCGTCAGTATATCATTTGCCCGGAAGAAGTAACACATTCTCTCCACATACTGGGACCAGTCCTCAATAGCCGGGTCGAATGCCTCTAACCTCCCAAACAACGGCATTTTTAAAATGGCAAGGCTTACCGTCCGAGTGCGGCAGCTGGTCTCCGCAAAATTCTTAGTTTACCTCGTCGCCACTGTAGTAATTTACGGGAGGCAGGAGTTCTGTCACCACACCAATATTTATTTACAATAACGATATTACAGGAGCAGCTACAAACAGTGCTGCTAGCAGTCCAGTCAACTTAAGACTGGCTCACAAAGCCTACACGGGTGATTATATGGGCACCCGCAATGAGCTATCATTGCGGGAGCTCATACTCCAATTGGCCATCCAATAAAGCTAATTGGAGTTCATTACAGGTATGTCAGAGAATGTCACAGTGAGGGGTGTGGGGTATATCAGAGAGTGTCACAGTGAGGGGTGTGGGGTATATCAGAGAGTGTTACAGTGAGGGGTGTGGGGTATATCAGAGAGTGTCACAGTAAGGGGTGTGGGATACAGAGAACAAAGAACAAAGAAAAGTACAGCACAGGAACAGGCCCTTCAGCCCTCCAGGCCTGTGCTGACCATGCTGCCCGTCTGAACTAAAATCTTCCACACTTCCTGGGCCAGTATCCCTCTATTCCCATCCTAGTCATGTATTTGTCAAGATGCCCCTTAAATGTCACTATCATCTCTGCTTCCACCACCTCCTCCAGCAGCGAGTTCCAGGCACCCACTACCCTCTGTGTAAAAAACATGCCTTGTACATCTCCTCTAAACCTTGCCCCTTGCACCTTAAATCTATGCCCCCTAGTAATTGACCCCTCTACCCTGGGAAAAAGCCTCTGACTATCCAATATATATGAGAGAGTGTTAAAGTGAGGGGTGTGGGGTATATCAGAGAGTGTTACAGTGAGGGGTGTGGGGTATATCAGAGAGTGTTACAGTGAGGGGTGTGGGGTATATCAGTGTTTCAGTGAGGGGTGTGGGGTATATCAGAGAGTGTTACAGTGAGGGGTGTGGGGTATATCAGGATGTGTTACAGTGAGGGGTGTGGGGTATATCAGAGAGTGTTACAGTGAGGGGTGTGGGGTATAATCAGAGAGTGTTACAGTGTGAGGTGTGGGGTATATCAGAGAGTGTTACAGTGAGGAGTGTGGGGTATATCAGAGAGTGTTACAGTGAGGGCTGTGGGGTATATCAGTGTTACAGTGAGAGGTGTGTGGTATATCAGTGTTACAGTGATGGGTACGGGGTATATCAGAGAGTGTTACAGTGAGGGGTGTGGGGTATTATAGTAATCCACGGGAGGCAGGGGTTCCGTCACCACACCAATATTTATTTACAATAACGATATTACAGGAGCAGCTACAAACAGTGCTGCTAGCAGTCCAGTCAACTTAAGACTGGCTCACAAAGCCTACACAGGTGATTATATGGGCCCCCTCAATGAGCTATCATTGAGGGAGCTCATACTCCAATTGGCCAACCAATAAATCCAATTGGAGTTCATTACACCCCTCCTCCCCCCGCAAGGTCAGAGGAATTCCTGCCAGCTGGCATTCCTCTGAGCTTCTTCCTGCTCCTCATGTCTGGGTCTGTCACCTCTGTGTCGTCCGCCGGGTTGTTCTCCGAAGTGGGAGGGGTGTACCTTACAGGTGCCCGTCTTTTCCTTGACGACCTCCTTGGAAGTTGTTCCTCCTCCTCGGGGAGAGGTGTCGCAACGGCCTCGTCGAACGTGTCCATCTCCGACTCTGACGACTGGATGACGGGGTCTGGAGAAATTGCTCAGGGCTGGGGTGTGGGTATCCTTTCCGTCTGGGCTATCCCAGCTTGAGGCGGTCCTGCTTCGCCTGCCTCCAGGTGTGGTTCAGCTGCCCTTATTTGGTCAAGGTGTTTCTTCAGCACCTTACCTCCTATTGAAACCTCATAGGACATGGGCCCTGTTTGGGACTCTACCGTGCCTTTGACCCACGTTGGTCCATTCCCATAATTCTTGACCCAAGCCGGTGCCCCCACCTGGAAATGTCTTTGCTGCCGACTATTATCATGCCCCCTGCGTTGGACCTCCTGTTGTTTCTCCACTTTACCCGTTAAATTTGGGAAAAGGAGACTCAGCCTCATTCGCAGCTGCCGTCCCATTAAGAGTTCAGCTGGTGGTATGCCCGTTGTGGAATGCGGTGTGGTCCTGTAATCAAACAGCCAGTGGGAGAGCTTTGTGTCCATTGACGCAGCCGGCTGCTTCTTGAGTCCCGCTTTAAGTGTCTGGACCACTCTCTCTGCCAGGCCGTTGGTCGCTGGATGGTAAGGGGCCGTTTTGATGTGACGGACTCTATTTTCTTTCAGGAATTTTCCAAATTCCCCACTTGTGAATGCCGTTCCGTTGTCCGACACCAATACCTCCGGAAGTCCATGTGTTGCAAACGAGGCCCTGAGCTTTTCAATTGTCGATGCTGTGCTTGCCGCGTTTACCCGGTGGAAGTCCAACCATTTGGAGTGGGCGTCCACTATCACCAAAAATATTGAGCCCATGAAAGGGCCGGCGTGGTCACTATGCAGGCGGGTCCACGGTCTGCCTGGCCATTCCCATGGGTGCAATGGCGCCGCTGGTGGCACTCTTTGCCCCTGTTGGCACTCCTGGCACCGACGTACCAAGGCTGCTATGTCTGTTTCCAAACCTGGCCACCAAATGTAGCTTTGAGCTAGCATCTTCATTTTAGACACCCCTGGGTGTCCGTGATGTAACTCGGTTAAGATTGCCTGACGGCCCTGAGCTGGGACTATTACCCGGGCTCCCCATAATAGGATACCGTCTTCTACGGTTATTTGGTCCCTTCTTCTCCAGTATTGGTGCATCTGGGGCTCCACTGGTCTTTCCAGTTCCCTTGTTAGCAGTAAATGCTTCATCTTGGCTAAAACTGGGTCTTTTTGGGTCCACAGCCGAATGTGTTGTGCGTCTACTGGTAGGGTGTCCAAAAAATTTAGAGTCATTACTGTCTCCTCTACTTTTGGTATTTGCGGCAGAGTGTCCGGGAGGGGAAGTCTGCTCAAAGCATCTGCATTTGCTACCCGCGTTCCCGGTCTGTGCTCCAGAACGTATCTATATGGCGCCAGTAGCAACGCCCAGCGTTGGATTCTAGCTGATGCAATCGGGGGTATTGACTTGTCTTCTTTTAATAACCCTAATGGCTTATGGTCCGTCACTATGGTGAATTTCCGCCCGTACAGATACTGGTGAAATCTTTATACTGCGAATATCACCGCCAGTTACTTCCTTCTCGATTTGGGCGTACTTCCTCTCAGCCATCGCCAAGGTCCTCGAAGCATAGGCTATTGGCCGTTCTTCCCCATTCCTTCCTCTATGGGCTACGACGGCTCCTACCCCGTAGGGGGATGCATCGCAAGTGACCACCAACTCCTTCCTTAGGTCATAATGCTCTGGGACATTTTCGGATGACAGCTGATCCTTAATGTCCCTAAATGCTTGGTTTTGGCGGGCGGACCGTTTCCATTCTTGCCCCTTTTTTAGTAGCTGGTGGAGGGGTTCTAGGATGGACGCCCTATTTTCAATAAATTTTCCATAACAGGTTACCAACCCTAGAAATGATCGTAACTCCTGGACCGTGGTGGGAGCTGGGGCTTCTTTTATTGCCCTTACTCTGTCTTCTAATGGGTGTAAGCCTGACTCGTCTACTTTATATCCCAGGTACGTCACTTGTGGGGCCAGAAAAACACATTTTTCCCTTTTTAGCCGTACGCCTGCCTTTGCGAAACGCCTGAGCACTTCCTCCAGGTTCCTTAAATGTTCCCTGTTTGTCCTACCCGTGATTAAGACATCGTCCAAATAAATCGCCACCTGCGGTAGTCTCTGCAGAATATTTTCCATCGTACGCTGGAATATAGCGCAGGCTGATGACACTCCGAAAGGTAGCCTTGTATAACGAAAAAGGCCCTTCAGGAACTTCTGGGAGTCCTTGTCCAGTTTTAACTGCAGGTAGGCGTGGCTCATGTCCAGTTTCGTGAACAAAAGCCCACCTGCCAAATTGGCATATAGGTCGTCTATTTTCGGGATTGGGTATTTGTCCAGCAGTGCGTATTTGTTTACCGTCTGTTTGAAATCTCCACAGAGACATATCGAGCCGTCTGGCTTCAAAATTGGTACCACCGGCGTTGCCGATTCCGAGAACTGTACTGGTCTGATAATGCCGTCGCGCCGTAACCTTTCTTTTTCGTCATCTACTTTCTTCCTTAATGCGAAAGGTACCGGCCTGGCCTTACAAAATTTCGGAAGGGCTTCTGGGTCCACGTGCAAAGTTGCTTTGGCGCCTATGATTTCCCCCAAACCTTCCTGGAAGACCTCCGGGTATTTTTGGAGTACTCCACTCAACTGCCCGCTTCCACTCTGGAAAATTTTCATCCAATCTAATTTTAGGTCTTTCAGCCAGTTTCGTCCAATTAAGCTCGGTCCGGAGCCCTCTACTATCGTCAACGGTAATCTGAGCAATTGTTTCTCATATTCCACGGGTACATAAGTCGTGCCTAGAACTTCCAGGGGTTCCCCCGTGTAGGTTTTAAGTCTCGTCTATGTTTTTGTTAGGGTTAGTGGCTGGAGTCCATCTTTGATTTTTCTAAATGCTGCCACTCCCATTACTGATACGGCCGCACCCGTGTCTATTTCCATTATTGTCGGCCGCCCGTTCACCCGTGGGGTAATCCTAATGGGTTCAGTTTCTTTGTTGCAATATTATATAATTGTTCCCCTTCAGAGGAGGATGGGGCATCTAGGTTGTGTACTTCCCTGCGTTCCTACCTGCTATTCCTCTTTTGCCACCTCCTTCTAGGGTTTCTGTCACTGTTACCCCACTCTGTCTGGTGCCAGAAACGGTCCTTCTCTGTTGGGGGAGCCTCAGCCGGTACTTCCCTCTGTCTCCAGTTAGTCCTGGCAGACTTGGGGGCAGTTCTGGGGTTTTCCTTTTCCCCTCTATTCCTCAGGCTTTTCCTGAGAGCGGCAATCTGGTAGCAGGACCCGTTGTGGTAGTCCCTCTCACAGGTATCTACCTCCATTGGCGTGTCCTGTAGTTCCTGCGCCCCACTTGCTGCCTTTTCTAGGGACAGTGCGAGCTGTAACGCCTGCCTGCAGTCTAGCTCCATTTCCGCCAACAGGCGTTTCTGTATTGTGAGGTCGTTTATACCACACAGTAACCGGTCTCGAAGCATTTCATTTAGCGTCGGGCCGAACTCACATTTTTCCGCCAGCCTTCTCAGGCGGGTCAAGAAATTTGTGACTGACTCCCTGTCTTCCCGCTTCGCTGTGTAGAATCTGTAACTATGCAAAATGAGGGGTGGTTTTGGGTCGTAGTTACAGATTCGTAGCTCTTTGACCAATTCCATTACTTCTTGGAAAGTTTTCGTGTCCGGCGCATCGGGATAAGTCAGACTACGTATAATGGCGAAAGCGGAGGGTCCGCACTCCGACAGCAGGATAAGCCGTCTCCTTTCGTCCGTCAGTATATCATTTGCCCGGAAGAAGTAACACGTTCTCTCCACATACTGGGACCAGTCCACAATAGCCGGGTCGAATGCCTCTAACCTCCCAAACAACGGCATTTTTAAAATGGCAAGGCTTACCGTCCGAGTGCGGCAGCTGGTCTCCGCAAAATTCTTAGTTTACCTCGTCGCCACTGTAGTAATTCACGGGAGGCAGGAGTTCCGTCACCACACCAATATTTATTAACAATAACGATATTACAGGAGCAGCTACAAACAGTGCTGCTAGCAGTCCAGTCAACTTAAGACTGGCTCACAAAGCCTACACAGGTGATTATATGGGCCCCCTCAATGAGCTATCATTGCGGGAGCTCATACTCCAATTGGCCAACCAATAAAGCTAATTTGGAGTTCATTACAGGTATGTCAGAGAATGTTACAGTGAGGGGTGTGGGGTATATCAGAGAGTGTCACAGTGAGGGGTGTGGGGTATATCAAAGAGTGTTACAGTGAGGGGTGTGGGGTGTATCAGAGAGTGTCACAGTAAGGGGTGTGGGATACAGAGAACAAAGAACAAAGAAAAGTACAGCACAGGAACAGGCCCTTCGGCCCTCCAAGCCTGTGCTGACCATGCTGCCCGTCTGAACTAAAATCTTCCACACTTCCTGGGCCAGTATCCCTCTATTCCCATCCTAGTCATGTATTTGTCAAGATGCCCCTTAAATGTCACTATCATCTCTGCTTCCACCACCTCCTCCAGCAGCGAGTTCCAGGCACCCACTACCCTCTGTGTAAAAAACATGCCTCGTACATCTCCTCTAAACCTTGCCCCTTGCACCTTAAATCTATGCCCCCCTAGTAATTGACCCCTCTACCCTGGGAAAAAGCCTCTGACTATCCAATATATATGAGAGAGTGTTAAAGTGAGGGGTGTGGGGTATATCAGTGTTACAGTGAGGGGTGTGGGGTATATCAGAGAGTGTTACAGTGAGGGGTGTGGGGTATATCAGAGAGTGTTACAGTGAGGGGTGTGGGGTATATCAGTGTTACAGTGAGAGGTGTGTGGTATATCAGTGTTACAGTGAGGGGTGTGGGGTATATCAGTGTTACAGTGAGGGCTGTGGGGTATATCAGTGTTACAGTGAGGGGTGTGGGGTATATCAGTGTTACAGTGAGGGGTGTGGGGTATATCAGTGTTACAGTGAGGGGTGTGGGGTATATCAGTGTTACAGTGAGAGGTGTGGGGTATATCAGTGTTACAGTGAGGGGTGTGGGGTATATCAGTGTTACAGTGAGAGGTGTGGGGTATATCAGTGTTACAGTGAGGGGTGTGGGGTATATCAGTGTTACAGTGAGAGGTGTGGGGTATATCAGTGTTACAGTGAGGGGTGTGGGGTATATCAGTGTTACAGTGAGGGGTGTGGGGTATATCAGAGAGTGTTACAGTAAGGGGTGTGGGGTATATCAGAGAGTGTTACAGTGAGGGGTGTGGGGTATATCAGTGTTACAGTGAGAGGTGTGGGGTATATCAGTGTTACAGTGAGGGACGTGGGATATATCAGAGAGTGTTACAGTGAGGGGTGTGGGGTATATCAGAAAGTGTTACAGTGAGGGTGTGGGGTATATCACTGTTACAGTGAGGTGTGTGGGTGATATCAGAGAGTGTTACAGTGAGGGGTGTGGGGTATATCAGGATGTGTTACAGTGAGGGATGTGGGGTATATTAGTGTTACAGTGAGGGGTGTGGGGTATATCAGTGTTACAGTGAGGGGTGTGGGGTATAGCAGAGAGTGTTACAGTAAGGGACGTGGGATATATCAGAGAGTGTTACAGTGAGGGGTGTGGGGTATATCAGAAAGTGTTACAGTGAGGGTGTGGGGTATATCACTGTTACAGTGAGGGGTGTGGGTGATATCAGAGAGTGTTACAGTGAGGGGTGTGGGGTATATCAGGATGTGTTACAGTGTGGGGTGTGGGGTATATCAGTGTTACAGTGAGGGGTGTGGGGTATATCAGAGAGTGTTAAAGTGAGGGGTGTGGGGTATATCAGAGAGTGTTACAGTGAGGGGTGTGGTGTATATTAGTGTTACAGTGAGGGATGTGGGGTATATTAGAGAGTGTTACAGTGAGGGGTAGGTGATATCAGAGAGTGTTTTAGTGAGGGATGTTGGGTATATCAGAGAGTGTTACAGTGAGGGGTGTGGGGTATATCAGAGAGTGTTACAGTGAGGGGTGTGGGGTATATCAGAGAGTGTTACAGTGAGGTGTGTGGGGTATATCAGTGTTACAGTGAGGGGTGTGGGGTATATCAGAGAGTGTTATAGTGAGGGGTGTGGGGTATATCAGAGAGTGTTACAGTGAGGGGTGTGGGGTATATCAGAGAGTGTTACAGTGAGGGGTGTGGGGTATGTCAGAGAGTGTTACAGTGAGGGGTGTGGGGTATGTCAGAGAGTGTTACAGTGAGGTGTGTGGGGTATATCAGTGTTACAGTGAGGGGTGTGGGGTATATCAGAGAGTGTTATAGTGAGGAGTGTTGGGTATTTCAGTGTTACAGTGAGGGGGGTGGGGTGTAACAGAGAGTGTTACAGTGAGGGGTGTGGGGTATATCGGAAAGTGTTACAGTGAGGGGTGTGGGTGATATCAGAGAGTGTTTTAGTGAGGGATGTGGGTTATATCAGTGTTACAGTGAGGGGTGTGGGGTATATCAGAGAGTGTTACAGTGAGTTGTGTGGGGTATTTCAGTGTTACAGTGAGGGGTGTGGGGTATATCAGAGTGTTACAGTGAGATGTATGGGGTATATCAGTGTTACAGTGAGGGGTGTGGGGTATATCAGTGTTACAGTCAGGGACGTGGGGTATATCAGTGTTACAGTGAGGGGTGTGGCGTATATCAGTGTTACAGTGAGGGACGTGGGGTATATCAGAGAGTGTTACAGTGAGGGGTGTGGGGTATATCAGTGTTACAGTGAGGGGTGCGGGGTATATCAGAGAGTGTTACAGTGAGGGGTGTGGGGTATATCAGAGAGTGTTACAGTGAGGTGTGGGGTATATCAGTGTTACAGTGAGAGGTATGTGGTATATCAGTGTTACAGTGAGGGGTGTGGGGTATATCAGTGTTACAGTGAGGGACGTGGGGTATATCAGTGTTACAGTGAGGGGTGTGGGGTATTTCAGTGTTACAGTGAGGGGTGTGGGGTATATCAGCGTTACATTGAGGGGTGTGGGGTATATGAGTGTTACAGTGAGGGGTGGGGTATATCAGTGTTACAGTGAGGGGTGGGGTATATCAGTGTTACAGTGAGGGGTGTGAGGTATATCAGTGTTACAGTGAGGGGTATGGGGTATATCAGTGTTACAGTGAGGGGCGTGGGGTATATCAGTGTTACAGTGAGGGGTGTGGGGTATATCAGTGTTACAGTGAGGGTGTGGGGTATATCAGTGTTACAGTGAGGGGTGTGGGGTATATCAGTGTTACAGTGAGGGGTGTGGGGTATATCAGTGTTACAGTGAGGGGTGTGGGGTATATCAGTGTTACAGTGAGGGGTGTGGGTTATATCAGTGTCACAGTGAGGGACGTGGGGTATATCAGTGTTACAGTGAGGGGTGTGGGGTTTATCAGTGTTACAGTGAGGGGTGTGGGGTATATCAGTGTTACAGTGAGGGGTGTGGGGTATATCAGAGAGTGTTACAGTGAGGGGTGTGGGGTATTTCAGTGTTACAGTGAGGGGGGTGGGGTGTAACAGTGTTACAGTGAGGGGTGTGGGGTATATCAGAGAGTGTTGCAGTGAGAGGTATGGGGTATATCAGTGTTACAGTGAGAGGTGTGGGGTATATCAGAGAGTGTTGCAGTGAGAGGTATGGGGTATATCAGTGTTACAGTGAGGGGTGTGGGGTATATCAGAGAGTGTTACAGTGAGGGGTGTGGGGTATATCAGTGTTACAGTGAGAGGTGTGGGGTATATCAGAGAGTGTTGCAGTGAGAGGTATGGGGTATATCAGTGTTACAGTGAGGGGTGTGGGGTATATCAGAAAGTGTTACAGTGAGGGGTGTGGGGTGTATCAGTGTTACAGTGAGGGGTGTGTGCTATATCAGTGTTACAGTGAGGGGCGTGGGGTATATCAGTGTTACAGTGAGGGGTGTGGGGTGTATCAGTGTTACAGTGAGAGGTGTGGGGTATATCAGAGTTACAGTGAGGGGTGTGGGGTATATCAGTGTTACAGTGAGGGACGTGGGGTATATCAGTGTTACAGTGAGGGGTGTGGGGTATATCAGTGTTACAGTGAGGGGTGTGGGGTATTTCAGTGTTACAGTGAGGGGGGTGGGGTGTAACAGAGAGTGTTACAGTGATGGCTGTTGTATTTATCAGTGGGAATAGCAGTGAGGATGTGTTCCATATCATAGAGGATGAAGACTCTGTTGACAGATGCAATATGCCTGCTGTTAGTATATTAAAATGTCAGTTTGCTCGACAATCAGCTCATCTATATGGAGCAGCGACTGAGCTGCAGTCTCACAAATTATATTATCTCTACATTCAACTGTCTGCACTCTGGGACAGAGAGCGATTGTGGAATATATTTCATTCTGTCCGATGGGTTTGAAAGCATGAATCTTCAGCAGTTTGTGATTAATCATCCAGATTCTGGCGAATTAACGTGTTAACTGGACATTGTTTCTCAATCATTCCGGACCCTGGTGAAGCCTGGATCCTGGGTGATCTGCATGCTTTTGGGAACGTGCACCGCGGGATTTTGAGGACGGAGAATTGTCCCACTTCGGCTGTGTCAGTGCTTCATCCTTAGCTGTTTTACCTCGGCGAGCCGTCATTAGTCATTTTAAGTCAGGGCTTTATTCGTTTCTGACAAATCTGTCAGGCAATGCAAGCTGGAATAATACCACCTCGCGTAATGTGGTGCCCTGTCATGTTAAAATCGTCTCAAGGTGTTTGGGGCGATGGATTAGTTTGAAGTACTGCGGTTGGATCTGTGTCAACAACATCCATTCTGTGCCATAAGCCAGCCACCAACAGTGAGGAATTGGATATCTGGATGGCCACAGAGTCAGATGAGTAAGTAATGCTGGTCCAGTCTCTGTGCCACAGGATTTACAATGTCCAAGGGAGCTTGTGGTCGCATTTCCACATCACATTTCCAACAAAATGCCCCTTTGAGTGATAGAAACATAGAAAATAGAAGCAGGAGAACGTCATTCAGCTCTCCAAGCCCCCTCCATCATTCATTATGATCATGGCTGGTCATCCAGCTCAATTGCCTAATCCCCCATATCCTTTGATCCCCTTCATCCAAAGTGCTATATCTAACTGCTTCTTGAAACTTCACAATGTTCTGGACTCAATTACTTTCTGTGGTAACGATTTCCACAGGCCGACCACTCTCTGGGTGAAGGAATTTCTCCTCATCTCTGTCTGAAATGGTCTACCCCGTATCCTCAGACTGTGACCCCTGGTTCCTGGACACCCCCACCATCGGGAACATCCTTCCTGCATCTACCCTGTCCAGTCCTGTTAGAATTTTATAGGTTTGTATGAGATGCCCCCTCATTCTTCTGAACTCCAGCCAATACAATCCTAACCGGCTCAATCTCTCCTCGTACGCCAGTACCACCATACCAGGAATCAGTCTGGTAAACATTCGCTGCACTCCCTCTAGAGCAAGAACACCCTTCCTCAGTTAAGGAGACCACAATATTCCAGGTGTGGTCTCACTAAGGCCCTGTACAATTGCAGCAAGACATCTCTGCTCCTGTACTCGAATCCTCTCAATGAAGGCCAGCATACCATTTGCCTTCTTTACCGCCTGCTGTACCCGCATGCTTACCTTCAGCGACTGGTGTACGAGGACACCCAGGTCTCGTTGCACATTCCCCTCCCCTAATTTATGGCCATTCAGATAATAGTCTGCCGTCTTGTTTTTGCTACCAACATCGATAACCTCGCATTTATCCAAATTATACTGCAGTTACCATTCATTTGCCCACTCACTCAACTTGTCCAAAATCACACTCAAAGATTTCTGCATCCTCCTCACAGCTCACCCTCCACCCAACTTGGTGTTCTAAGATGGCCTCCTGCAAAGGACCATGGGAATTATGGTCAACCCAGGACTCACACAGATACAGAGCCTATGTGTATCAGAAACACAGGTAACCAGACCCGATCGAAACACCCCTCATTTGCATTAAAAAAAACATTTTATTGAGGTATTTTTGGTATAGTATCAACAACAAAATAAACAATATACATGAAACCATAAACATAGTGCAAAAGCCGTTTACCTTTCGTACAGGTCCCAACTGACGTCACGCTGGCTGACAGCTCGAACCCGCGCATGCGCGGTGGCCGTCTTCCCCTCAGCCGCCCTGCAAGACGTGGCGGCTTGATCTTGCGGGGCGGCGGAGGGGAAAGAGTGCGTCCGATTGAGACGCCGGCCCGACGATCGGTGGGCACCGATCGCGGGCCTGTCCCCTCCCGAGCACAGTCGTGGTGCTCATTCCCCACCAGGCCCCCTACAAGCCCCAAAGCGGGCATCTCACGGCGATTTCACGACGGCAGCCACCAGGTGTGGTTGCCGCCCTCGTGAAACGGTCGCGAACGCCAGGCCGCTCGGCCCATCCGGGTCGGAGAATCGCCGGGTCGCCGTGAAAAACAACGAGCGGCGATTCTTCCGAGCGGGGGGTGGGGGAATCGCGGGGGGCGCCAGGGGGTCGTGAAATTAGTCGGGGGGCCCTCCCGCGATTCTCCCACCCGGCGTGGGGAGCGGAGAATCGCGCCCTTTGTCTTTTAAAAAACATTTCGACACTTTATATGGGTAGAATAGAATAGAATAGAATAGAACAGTACAGCACAGAACAGGCCCTTCAGCCCTCGATGTTGTGCCGAGCAATGATCACCCTACTCAAACCCACGTATCCACCCTATACCCGTAACCCAACAACCCCCCCCTTAACCTTACTTTTTAGGACACTACGGGCAATTTATCATGGCCAATCCACCTAACCCGCACATCTTTGGACTGTGGGAGGAAACCGGAGCACCCGGAGGAAACCCACGCACACACGGGGAGGACGTGCAGACTCCACACAGGCAGTGACCCAGTCGGGAATCGAACCTGGGACCCTGGAGCTGTGAAGCATTTATGCTAACCACCATGCTACCGTGCTGCCCAATGGGTAGAGAGGGTCATCAGTCAAATGCGGGCAAATGGGCCTAGCTTAGTGGCAAAAACTGGGCAGCATGGGCAGGTTGGGCCGAAGGGCCTGTTTCCGTGCTGTAAACCTTTATGACTCGGTGACATCTTCACCGGAACCAAGTAAAATCAAAATACCGCAGATACCGGAAATCTGAACTAAAAACAGAAAATGCTGGATAACGTCAGTTGGTCTGGCAGCGTCTGTGGAGAGAGATACGATGCAAAGCCCGTCCCCTGCCCCACAGGACCATCTGCCACTATTCATCTAGCTTCGCTATCACCGATCACTGGCCTTTGATCTCCTGTTCACATACTCTGCGCGATGGTGTAGTGGAATTGGCACTGGGTTGGCCATCCAGAGCCCCAGGGTGATGCTGGTTTCACGCCAGAATGTGAAGTGTGAATTCAATAAAAACCTGGAATTAAAAGTCTAATGATGACTGTCATGATATGGCAGACCTGCAGATAATGATACACAGACTGGCACAGACAGGCAGCTAATGGACACAGAGAACAGGACGTGACCAATGAGCAGGCAGGACACTCAGGGGTGGGATCTCACTAGAAAAGGCACGAGGCGCTCACACTCCGCCTCTTTCCACTGACGAACATCTACAGAGTGAGTCAGGGTGTATGTACAGTATCACACCTCCAGCACGTGGCTAAGAGCTAGTCTGGTTCAGTCAGACAGAGTAACCACACTTAGGGTTAGCAGAGAGTCGAACTCATAGAGAACTGCGCTAACTGTGCTGCTGGTTCAATAAATCAGATTGAACTAACTTCAAGGGCTGGAGTATCTTTTGGTTAAAGCTGCATCCAGTTGCAGCCCGTGTTATCCCAGAGGACATAACGCGAGAGCGACCATGAAACCATTGTCGAAAAAAAACCCATCTGGTTCACTAATGTCCTTTAGGGGCGGAAATCTGCCGTCCTTACCCGGTCTGGCCTACATGTGACTCCAGACCCATGGCAGTGGGGTAAGCTCTGAACTGTCCCCCTGGAATGGCCCAGCAAGCCACTCAGTTCGAGGGCAATTAGAGATGGGCAATAAATGTTGCCCCAGCCAGTCCCAAACACGTCCCACGAATGAATTTTAAAGAGTTATTTTTATGCCACCATGAGGACTTCTATCACTCTTTATGCTACCATGAACATTCCCTTTGTTTTGTGTCCGTGACACCTTGGTCAATCGCTTCATAGCTCCCACCAATCCCTGACCTTCTACTCTGCCCCACCCCCATCTCCAACTGTATAATTCATTTCATTTCTCCCTCTCCTCAGCTCTGAAGAGGAGCTACACGGACTCGAAACGTTGCCTCTGTTCGTCTGGCTAAAGATGCTGCTGGGCAGACCTGCTGGGTTTACCCAGCGCTTCCTGTTTTTATTTCACTGGCCATGATCTGGCTGAATGGCCGAACAGACCTGTGGGGCGGGGAGGGGCTGAATGTCCTCCTCCTGCTCCAGTATTCCCGTGGGATTGATTGGTGACATTCTCATTGCAGCGGGAGGTGAAGGGGAGATCGGGGTGCGGGTTATTTTTGAGCAGGCAGAGGGAGAAAATCTTACTCTGGAAGCACGGTAGCATTGTGGATAGCACAATTGCTTCGCAGCTCCAAGGTCCCAGGTTCGATTCCCGGCTGGGTCACCGTCTGTGCGGAGTCTGCACGTCCTCCCCGTGTGTGCGTGGGTTTCCTCCGGGTGCTCCGGTTTCCTCCCACAGTCCAAAGATGTGCAGGTTAGGTGGATGGGCCATGCTAAATTGCCCTTAGTGTCCAAAATTGCCCTTAGTGTTGGGTGGGGTTACTGGGTTACGGGGATAGGGTGGAGGTGTTGACCTTGGGTAGGGTGCTCTTTCCAGGAGCCGGTGCAGACTCGATGGACCGAATGGCCTCCTTCTGCACTGTAAATTCTATGATTCTACGAAGCACCTGAATACTCAAGGCCTCAATAAGTCTGTGTAACACACCAGCGAAGCTACTGTTGGGATAACGCAGTGGGTGGCATTGGATGCCGCTTTATCGGAATCTTGATTAAGTTGCAACGTGGCTTTCCTAGGGTCATGTCTGAACTGAGAGGATACACTTACGATGAGAGATTAGAAAAATGTGCGGTTGTTTGCACTGGAGCAGAGAAGCTTAAAGGATATCTATTGGAGTGTTGAATATCATGAAAGGTTTTCAGAGGGTAAACAATGATCAATTGCTTCCACTGGCTGCACATCGTTAACAGGATTTCAAATGAAAGCAGGAAGTGCTGGATAAACTTAGCAGGTCTGGCAGCATCTGTGGAGAGAGAAGCAGACCTAACATTTCCATAGAATCCCGACAGAGCAGAAGGAGGCCACTTAACTTGAACATCTTTGGACACTAAGGGCAATTTAGCATGGCCAATCCACCTAACCGACACATCTTTGGACTGTGGGAGGAAACCCACGCAGACACGGGGGAGAACATGCGAACTCCACACAGACGGTCACCCGAGGCCGGAATCGAACCCGGGTCCCTGGCGCTGTGAGGCAGCAGTGCTAACCACTGTGCCGCCGTGCCGCCCCCCCCATGACTGTTCTTCAGAGCTGAACAATATCACGTCCACAGTATGTTTTTACGTTGTCTTGGAAAGTATCGCATTCAAAGTATCGTCTTACATCATTGACTTTGTCTATCGATGTGTTCCTGGAACCCACCTCTCCATTCACCTGAGGAAGGAGCTGCGCTCCAAAAGCTAGTGATTCGAAACAAACCTGTTGGGCTTTAACATGGTGTTGTCAGACTTCTCACTGTACAACACCATTTTAGTAACCCTTGAAGATTGTGTTTGAACTAAGGGATACTCGGCAAGGGATTGGGGATAATGTGGATTAGCCCGGAGTTGAAGCAGGCACAAGATTGCTGCAATTTCCCCCGAGTTTCTGAATGGTTCCCTGATGGATACATTAGTCCGCAAAAGCAGATGTACTTGTGATAGCCTGCTCTGCAATGGGAACACCACAATTAACTAAAGGGTTCCTGTTTGCATTGTTCCCATTGTCCATGAGATCTTTCATGCTCTGTACGAATGTGTCCATCATTCCAGGCAACTGTGGGTAATTTGGACCTGCAAGGTTGTGAATGAATCCCACTTTTTGTCAAAGTGGCTGAACTCAGCATTTACAAAGTGCGTTCCTTTGTCACTCTCGACTTCATTAGGTATTTCTTGTCTGGTAGAAATGGCTCCTGATGATCATTTCTTAGCAGCATTGTGGGCACCGTTGGGTTAGTACGCAACGAATTGCTACACTCTGTAATGTACTGACTGACGGGCTGGTGAAAGCCGATTCAACGGCAACTCGCAGAATGGAATTGGATACATCCTTGACAAGGGCAAAAATAAAACTGCAGAGCAGAGCAATGGGGAAAGAGCAGGAGACTGGGACTAATTGGATGACTCCTCCAAAGAGACATGATGGGCCGAATGGTCTCCTTACCTAAGGAAAGACATACGGCATTGGAGGCAGTCCCGAGAAGGTTGACTAGGTCAATCCCGGGTGTGGAGGGGTTTTCTTACGAGGAGAGGTTGAGTCGGTTAGACCTGTACTCATTGGAGTTTAGAATGAGACAGGTGACCTTATTGAGACATATCGGATTCTCAGGGGGCTCGACAGGGTAGATGCTGAGAGGTTGTTTCCCCTTGTGGGAGAGTGTAGGACCAGAGGGCAGAATCTCAGAGTAAGAGAGGTCGCCCATCTCAGGCAGAGATGAGTGAAGGATTACAGGATCAGTCATGACCTCATTGAATAGCGCAGCAGACTCGATGGGCCAAATGGCCTACTTCTGCTCCTACGGTCTTATGGTTTTCTGGGTTTCAAGATCCGATTATCACTCAGACAAGTATGGATATCTTAACATTTGTAACTCAAAATGAGCCATGGAAACAAAGTTTGAATGCAACATCACACCAGTTTTGTCAAACACAGGCAAGCGTTGGGCGAGCAATGAAGCAATGTAGAGAAGAACTGAGGCTAGAGCATTGTGGGTTTGTTTTGAGGCGGATGATGAAGACATCTTGGACAAGTCACACTGTCAACGAAGAGGTGCTAATAAAACCTGAGAGCAAAAGAACGCAGCTGACCAAGATCAGGAAGAGACAGTTGTGATTCCTTGAGCATTTAATAAGAAATCGTGATTTAGAACATCTGATGCCAATGGGGTAGAGCGATGGTAAAGCAGACTGAGGTATACAAAGAGCAATCTTTTCAAAGAGCCTTATAAACTGGATGAATGTGCACGCAATAAAGATGATGCACACCTATGATCATGGAGGTCCATGGTCCGCATGGAGGTTCATGATCGCCATGGTGGTCCATGGTCGCCATTGAGATCCACAGTTGCCATGGAGATTCATGGTCGCCATGGAGATTCAGTCGACATGGAGATCCATGGTCGCCATGGTGGTCCACGGTCACCATGGAGATCCACGGTCGCCATGGAGATTCACGGTCGCCATGGGGATCCACAGTCGCCATGGAGACTCACGGTCACCATGGAGATCCACGGTGCCATAGAGGTCTCTCTCTTAGGGTATGGCACCTGCAGAGAGAGAGAAAGAGAGAGAACTGCCCATAGGTTTCTCACAGAATCATTAAATCTATGGCACGGAGGCAGGCCCTTCGGCCCAAACTGGTCCATGCTAGCCAAAAATCCCATCTAAGCTAACCCTATTTGCCTGTAAGAGTAGAATTGCAGAATCTACGGCACGGAGAGAGGCAAAGGTCTTTCGAAATTGTTTTTACACCAGTGTATCATGGGGCTATACCCCTTTAGTTTTTTTTGGAAAAAATGATTTTTCAACGTCCAACTGACGGGAAATTTTCCAATTGGAACTGAGGCACAGCAAACAGTATTTAAAAACAGCAAGGCCGCATTCCAAAGCAAAGGTGAGAAACAAATAAATCACCCTCAGGGGAGTGTGAAGAGAGAGACATTTCCTACAATTCAGACACTCATCAAAACTCGCCCAAGGAAGAGACACTAAAAGTGCAAAGTACTGAAACAACGGCTGCCACAGGCAGAGCCACCCAAATTCTCTCGGAAATACACAATGGGTGAAATATTTCAAGGCAAGGCTGCCCTGCCACTAGGGAGAGATTGCAAGTGAAGACAGGCAGTGTCGAGAAAGTGTTGAGCAGACGGAACCGGCTGGGGGCTGCTCTCTCTCCATCCCTCTCTTTTGGAATAAGTGTTTTGCCCGGTTCAAGGGGTCACCTCAACCTATCAGTGAACTGAGATCTTGTAATATCTGTAACCTCTTCTATATGTGTCCACATCCAAGAAACCAGTTATCCCATGAAGGCATTTTAACCTACAGCATTTTAAGAAGTATGCCTCAAGGACCTAACGTTACATTATTTCACTTTGTATTTTATTGGATTCTAACTTCCCTTATTTCTGAAGTCTGTGTGCATATATGTGTTTGTTTTGTGTGTGTTTGTTTTGTGTGTGTTTGTGCATGTGTGTGTTTGTGCATGTGTTTGTGTGTTTGTTTGTGAATGTGAGTTTATGCGTGTGTATTTGTGCATGTGTGTTTGTGCATGTGAGTTTGTGCATGTGAGTTTATGCGTGTGTGTTTGTTTGTGAATGTGAGTTTATGCGTGTGTATTTGTGCATGTGTGTTTGTGCATGTGAGTTTGTGCATGTGAGTTTATGCGTGTGTGTTTGTGTGCGTGTGTGTTTGCGTGTGTGTGTTTATGTATGTGTGTGTGTTTGTGCGTGCGTGCATGTGTGTCTGTATGTGGGGTTTGAATTTGTGCATGTGTGTAGATGTGTGTGTGCATAGTATGTGTGTATGTATGTGTATATGTGTGTGTATACGTGTGTGTATGTGTGAGTGTATGTGTGTGTACGTATGTGGATGGTGTGTGTGTAAATGTGTATGTGTGTCTGCATGTCTTTGTATGTGTGTGTATGCATGTGGGTATGTAGTATGTGTATATATATGTGTGTGTGTTTGTACATATGTGTATGTATGTGGGTGTGCATGTATATATGTGGGTGCCTGGGTGTATATGTATGTGCATGTGTGAATGTGTATGTGTATGTGGGTATATGTATGTGCATGTATGTGGGTGATGGGTGTATGTGTGTACGCACATGTGTGTGTGGGTGTATGCATGTGCATGTGTACGTATGTGCATATGGGTGTATGTGTGTGTGTATGTGGGTGTGCATATATGTGTATGTGTGCATGTGCATGTGTGTGTTTGTGTACATATGTTTGTGTGTATGTGCGTGTGTGTCTGTCAGGTATGAGTGTGTAGGCATGTGTAGGCATGTGTACGTGTGTGAGTGTGTATGTGTGTCTGTGTGTGTATGAGTATGTGCGAGTTTATATGTGTGTGTATGTGTGTGTGTATGTCTGTGTGTGTGTGCGTACCTGTGTGTGAGTGTGCGTGTGTGAATTGTATGTCTGTGTGTGTGTGTACCTGTGTGTGAGTGTGTGTGTGTGAGTGTATGTCTGTGTGTGTGTGTACCTGTGTGTGAGTGTGTGCGTGTGAGTGTATGTCTGTGCGTGTGTGTACCTGTGTGTGAGTGTGTGTGTGTGAGTGTATGTCTGTGTGTGTGGGCTTGCATGACTGATGGGGGCTGAATGCCATTTTTTTTTTTCGGGGGCAGGGGTTAATCAATTTGCTATTCCTTCGACTCAGGGGATCTATATTTGACTCGCCCCTGATTGCTCCAAGCTTCAGTAGTTAAACACATTCTGTGCTGGAAAAGGCACGTATCCCTGAACAAGAAACTCAAGCCTCGGCTGTGAATTGAGGGGCCGCCGGTTCACCCCTTCTCTCCTGGGCCGCAGCAGGCATTTTGGAACGCCGTCCAGATTGCTATCGGGGATCATTCCACCTGTTACCGTCAAATCTTCAAGACGGGATCCTCTTGAAATCGTGAAGAGCAATTTTCCTTGGCTCGCGACGACCGTCCCTGCAGTGTTGTTTCAGTCAGCAAGGACTTGCCCAATCTTCCAACTCAGATCTAACAGATTTGAGCCTCTGGTCAGACACGGCTGTCAATTAATAATTTCTGACAGTCACATCAAAGCCGAAACATGAATGTCCTCATCAGTTTTATTCACAAGCTTAGGCTTTCTGGCCCACTGTTCTTGACAGTGCATCAGCTGTGTGTATAAATTTGCCCAGTGTACAGAACGCCTCCAGGCCAAGTTCCTGTAGTTCTGATCACCATTCAAGGAACAATTGTTCAGAGATTTTGCAAATAGAGCAATTAAGCAGTTTGTGGCCTGTTTGGACACTAATCCTGGCCGCAGACACACTGATTGGTCCTTTCACAAGGAAACGTCATGTTTAATAGTTGTTTTTTTCCCCACCTTCTGTGCATACCTAGCCTTCCACATCAATCGGAAAATGCAATGCATAAGTGACAGCTTGCCACTAATCATCAGACATTTGCAGCAGAAAGGGCATCTAATCCTTTTTGCAAAGCGTTGACTGATATTTCCTTATTGGCTTTTCAGGGTGTCCGTGACCAACTATTCCGATGTGGCCAGGCTCACTGAGTTGTGCTTCGAGGTCTTTCCAGAGCGGTTTTCAAAGAGTTGGGGCGGGATTCTCCGACCCTCCGCGCCGGAATCGCCAGTCGCACCTGTCGGTCGAGCCCGCGCGCGGTCAACGCGGCGCCGGTCGGGAGGCGTTGGTACAGGCCCCGGCGGCGATTCCCCGCGGTCGGCCGGCCGAACTCCCGCCGGCGCGATTTACATCTGGTACCACCCGGCGGGAACTCAGTCCCGCGGCCGCGGTGGCGGTCCTGGTGGGGGGGCGGGGGGGGGTATCTGACTCGGGGGGGGGGGGGGGGGGGCCTCAGCGGTGGCCAGGCACGCGATCGGAGGCCATCGATCGGCCGGCCATCGCGATCTGCGGGGGACCTACCTTACTCTGCGCAGGCCTCCTGTGCGGCACTGGGGCGGGCCGACACGCGCATGGGCGGCAGCGAGGTCTGAACAGCAGGGCCCCGCTGGCAGCCAGAGCTGTGGGACACAAGCCGGGGCCCTGCCAGCCCCTTGGAAAACGGAGGATCACCCCGGATGTTCGAGGAAAAAGTCCGGAGTGATTCTCGCCCGTTTTCTGGCCGGCGTGGGGACTTATCGTCCACTGAAATGTTGGGGTACTGAGATAAATCCCTCCACCAGAAATTTTGACAAGCTTGGCGGCGGCAGCCATCCCTCTCGTAAGTCGGTGGTTTTGCACCGTGGTGGTCAACTTTGCTGCAGGCCTCGCCCCCCCCCCCCCCCCCCCCCCCCCCCCCCCCCCCCCCCTTCACCATCACCACCACCACTCCCTCATGACCGCGTCTCTGCCGCGTTTGCTGCCCAGAGGAGGCAAGTGGGGCTGAGAAGGTGCACAACATGGGGTGGCACAGGTGATTAGCACTGCTGCCTCACAGCGCCAGGGAGCCGGGATCGATTCCGGCCTCGGATGACTGTGTGGAGTCAGATAAAATAAATCAGTAATAAATAAAGAAATCTTTATTAGTGTCATGGGTGGGCTCACATTAACACTGCAATAAAGTCACTGTGAAAAGCCCCTAGTTGCCACATTCCGGCGCCTGTTCGGGTACACAGAGGGAGAATTCAGAACGTCCAATTCACCTGACAAGCACGTCTTTTCGGGACTTGTGGGAGGAAACCGGAGCGCCCGGAGGAAACCCACGCAGACACGGGGAGAACGTGCAGACTCCGCACAGAGAGTGACCCAAGCCGGGAATTGAACCTTGGACCCTGGAGTTGTGAAGCAACAGTGCTAACCACTGTGATACCGTGCTGCCCATATTTGCAAGTTCTCCCTCCATGTGCTCCTCCAGATATATTTGTGTTTGTTTATGAGTGTGTGTGTGTGTTTGTGGGTTTCCTCCAGTTTCCTCCCACAATCCAAAGATGCGCAGGTTAGGTGGATTGACCATGCTAAAATTGCCCCTTAGTGCCCAAAGATGCGCACGTTAGGTGGGGTTACGGGGATAGGGCAGGGGGAGTGAGCCTAGATAAGGTGCTCTTTCCGAGGGTTGGTGCAGACTCGATGGGCTGAATGGCCTCTTTTCTGCACTGTAGGAATTCTATGGTTCTAATCCGCTGGCCCCTGTTTATCCCAATTCCCCCTTTTCCCTTTCCGTAGCAAATCCGGTGCCTTACAATTATGCTAGTGATGGTGTCACAAATTAATATCATCTCGGTGCCATCAAATCGATATTGGTTGCGTGAAATAGGAGCGGGTGTAGCCCTTCAGCCCCTTGAACCTTCTCTGTCGTTCAATAAAATCATGGCTGATTGTCATGTAAGAGTACCCTTTAAGAAATGGGTGTTTAAGAAATGTACCTTTAAGAAATGGAGCTGCTCATGTTACTGATGTGATGTCAGAGTGTGGGTGGAGCTGAGCTCCACTTCTGCTTTTTAGTTTCGGTTTGAGAAAAGCTTGGGTGTGTCTGTGAGCTGCACTGCTGTTGATCTCTGCCATGAAGGGCTATCTCTAAATCATTTGGTGAATTCAGAAGAATTATAAATGTTTTCAGTCTTGAATGTAAACCCTAAGGGGCTGGTTTAGCTCACTCGGCTAAATCGCTGGCTTTTAAAGCAGACCAAGGCAGGCCAGCAGTACGGTTCGATTCCCGTACCAGCCTCCCCGGACAGGCGCCGGAATGTGGCGACTAGGGGCTTCTCACAGTAACTTCATTGAAGCCTACTCGTGACAATAAGCGATTTTCATTTCATTTTCATTTCATGTGCTCCTGTTTGAAGGTTTGTTAAGCCTTTTGGTTGTTAAAAGGACGGCATACAGATTACTTAGTGTTGTATTCTTTGGGGGTTGTATTTGATTTAATGGTTGCTAAGATATTCACTGTTTGTTTTAAAAGAGTTAACTTAAGTTCATAGTTTAAAAATTGTTTTGTTTTAAAAAACCAATTTCTAAAAGCCGAATTTAAAAAGCCTATTTCTGCTGTACCACATCTGTAGAGTGGGCTGTGTGCTCCCCGTACCGCAATCTAGTAAAAGTTGTGCGTCAGATGAACTCCATGATACGCTTTGGGGTTCTCTAAACCCTGGCCCATAACACTGATCTTCGACCTAAGCTATCCCTTCTCACATTACCCCAAATCTTTTGTTTTCCTCTGTTCCCAAGAGTCCTATCAATCTCCGCCTTGAGTAGACTCAATGCCTGGGCATCCACATGCCATTGGGGCAGAGAATTCCAAAGGTTCACATCCCTTTGAGTGAAGGAATTGCTTATCATCTCAGTCCTAGCTGATCACCTCCTCATCCTGAGACTGTGATCCCAAGTTTCAGATTCGTCAGCCAGTGAAAACATCCTCTCATCGTCCATTTTGTCAAGCCGATGAAAAAATTTATACCATTCAAAGAGATCACCTCCCATCCATTTGAACTCCAGCAAATATAGGCCTGGTCTGTTCAATCCCCTCTCATCGATCTCAACCCTTTAACCCTGGCACTCAATAAACCTACACCCCCATTCAATAAGATCATGGGCCGGGATTCTCCCCTACCCGGCGGGGCGGGGGTTCCCGGCGGGATGGAGTGGCGTGAACCACTCCGGCGTCGGGCCGCCCCAAAGGTGCGGATTTCTCCTCACCTTTAGGGGCTAGGCCCGCGCCGGAGTGGTTGGCGACCCGCCGGTCGGTGGGAAAGGCCTTTGGCGCACGCCAGCTGGGGCCGAAGGGACTTCGCCGGCCGGCGGACGTCCGCGCATGCGCAGGGGAGGGGGTCACTTCCGCGTCCGTCATCGTGAAGGCCATGGCCAAAGCGGAAGGAGAGATGGAACACGATATTGAGTTACCTGGCGGGGTGTCGGAGAATCCAGCCCGTGGTTGATGACATTGTGGCCTTGACTCCACTCCCTTCCTTCCCCCCACAGCCCGTGAGCCTGGGACTCATGAACATTCTCATCACTCCCGCTTAAGCCTTCCTTCGGTTAGGAGGCCAAACCTGTGCCCAGTGGTTGCACCAAGTTGGGGAGAGGTGGGGGGGGGGGGGGGGGGGGGGGTAGTGGGCAGTTTAGCTCAGTTGGCTAGACAGTTGGTTTGTGACGCGGCGCGAGGTCAACAGCGCGGGTTCAATTCCCAGACAGGCTGCGGTTCTTCATGAAGGCCCCACTTTCTCGACCTTACCCCTCGCCTGAGGTGTGGTGACCCTCAGGTTAAATCACCACCGGTCAGCTCTCCCCCCCCCCCCCTCCTCAAAGGGGAAAGCAGCCTGTGGTCGTCTGGGACTATGGTGGCTTTACTTATATTTGATTCCCAATCTGAGGGAATAGTTTTGGAGGGGGCGGAGCACCGCGAAAGAGTCGCGGCCCCTGATTTTTTGATTCTCCGGCCGATTGCCGAACACGATTTCGGTGTCGGCGACCGAAGAATCCAGTCTTTAGCAACCCTGAAGAACAGTAATTCTGTTTCTAATTGAAACCTCCAATGCACGTTTTACTTCCCTGGTTGTATACCAGAATAATCCAGGGTTATTGAGATCGATAGCTTCGGTAATCTGGGGTAACCTGGACATATAACTAGAATAACACAGGATTATTGGGTTAAGTAACTAGGGTAATCTGAGGTAATTTGGACATTTAACTAGAATAATACAGGATTATTGAGTTAAGTAACTAGGGTCATCTGGGGTAACCTGAATATACAACTAGAATAATACAGGGTTAGTATGGGTGGCATAGTAGCACAGGGGTTAGCACACGGTTGCACAGTGGTTAGCATTGTTGCTTCACAGCGCCCTCGTCCCAGGTTCGATTCCGGCTTGGGTCACTGACTGTGTGGAACGTGCACGTTCTCCCCGTGTCTGCGTGGGTTTCCTCCGGGCGCTCCGGCTTCCTCCCACAAGTCCCAAAAGACGTGCTGTTAGGTAATTTGGTAATTCTGAATTCTCCCTCTGTGTACCCGAACAGGCACCGGAATGTGGCGACTAGGGGCTTTTCACAATAACTTCATTGTAGTGTTAATGTAAGCCTACTTGTGACAATAAAGATTAGCATTATTATATTGAGGTATGTAACTAGGGTAATCTGGGATAACCTGGGTGTATAACTAGAATAATTTGGCATTATTGTGGACAGTAATTCTGGGGTAACCCGGGTATATAACCCCAGCCCAGGTTAGGGGGGGGGGGGGGGGGGTTACGGGGACAGGGCAAGGGAGTGAGCCTCGGTAGGGTGCTGTTTCAGAGGGTCAGTGCAGACTCGATGGGCTGAATGGCCTCCTTCTGCACTGCAGGAATTCTATGGTTCTAATAATTCAGGGTTATTGTGGTCAATAACTAAAATAATCTGGGGTAACCTGGGATATATAACATGCGTAATCTGGAGTTACTGGGTGTAAATTGAATGCATAATTGGCATAATTAGGGTAAAAATCTTGTGTAACCTATGTTTACTGGTATAAGGTAGGAGTATGTCTGGGACATTCTGAGTGAGTAATGTGGGCTAATGGGTGTATTGATCAAGAATCTCAGTTCCCGGTAGACAACCTAATTCTTCACTGGATTTGGTTGTCAAACATTCAACGTTAAATTCAATTTAAATTCCTCGTTCAAAATCTGGCAAAGGAATTGCATAGCGTCAAAAAGCCTTAATATAGTAATTCAAACTTTCTCTCATATTCTCACTGAAGTTCAGGACATATCATGCAGAATTGATGAGGCTGTGCTCATCTATACCACTTCGACAGCCTTTGTTGTCAGCTTGTCATGTTTAAAGGCTTTTCTCTCCAGGCCTGATTCTGCGTGAAGTTATATTTTGATGAAGTTATTATGTGGGAACATTTGGCCATTCAGTCAGATCACGGCTGATCCAGTAAGTTAAACTTGGTTCACAAGGGTGGAGTAAATCCACAGAATGCGCACGGAGACGGGATTGAGGATTAGAACATGTATATGCATCGGTTTGACGCGAGGATGTTCTCCTGAGGTACATGCATCAAGAGGCCCATACACCCGCACATGGAATATTCTTAGGGGCCTCACGGTAGCATGGTGGTTAGCATCAATGCTTCACAGCTCCAGGGTCCCAGGTTCGATTCCCGGCTGGGTCACTGTCTGTGTGGAGTCTGCACGTCCTCCCCGTGTGTGCGTGGGTTTCCTCCGGGTGCTCCGGTTTCCTCCCACAGTCCAAAGATGTGCGGGTTAGGTGGATTGGCCATGCTAAATTGCCCGTCGTGTAAGGTTAATGGGGGGATTGTTGGGTTACGGGTATACGGGTTACGTGGGTTTAAGTAGGGTGATCATTGCTCGGCACAACATCGAGGGCCGAAGGGCCTGTTCTGTGCTGTACTGTTCTATATTCTATGTTCTTTCACGGGATTTGAGCATTGCTGGCCGGGGCAACATTTATTGCCCGAGTGGCTTCCTAGGCCATTTAAGAGTCAACCGCATTTGATGTGGGTCTGGAGCCACATGTAGGCCAGACCGGGTAAGGACGGCAGATTTCCTCTCCCTGAAGGACATTCGTGAACCGGATGGGAATTTTTAAAAAAACCATCATCATTCCACGGTCATCTTTCGACTTTTCATTCCAGATTTTTGATTGAATTCAAAATTTCACCATCTGATGAGGTGGGCTTCGAACTTTGACCCCCAGAGCATTACCCTGGGTCACTAAAACAGTGATGACACCGCCGCCATCTCCCCGATGGGGCAGCGTCAAAATGGTGGAGCAACATCAAGCACCCCATCCGCAGCCCCAATATCCGACTCTTTTAGTAATGAAGTGAATAGGAACATTCTTGAGCCCACATTTCCACAATTCTGCTGCCCCCCCCAACGCCCCGCCCCCCCCTGCCCCGCCGCCACCCTGCCCCTAATGCAGCCTTCCCCTGGGATCACCTGCCCTCCCCCCCCCCCCCCCCCCCCCCCCCGCGTGTTTAACTTACCCTTTCTGCATGAATCAGTGGCTGAGCCGTCAGCAGATTTTCCCTCCTCTCCGACTGGTGATGAGCAGCACGAAAGGTACGGGTATCTCAACAACAAAATGCTAACCCAACCCACCTCCGAAAATCGTCCAGGCCGTGCGTTGTTGATGTTGTCTGTGCCTGCACACAAATGTAATGCAATGGAGCTTGGCGCAGCTAGGGTTAACAAGCGACTGGAAAATGGCACTGCCCGCTGTATGCTGTATAGAGTCACATGGTAACAGAGTCAGAAAGTACTCTAGGGAGGACAATCTGGAAGTAGACTACCTGCATGGCAGCAGCACCATGCACCATGCATGCCTGTCATCTGGACATAGTTAAAGACTAACAATAAATGGTTCATATTTAAACATTCATGTCGCTCAAGATCTCAACACTGAGATAGCTAAACAGCCCACGTTGCAACAGGTTCTGCATTTATATCTGACAATCAGCTTCCTCCATCTACTTTGTGTCCAAAGGAAGCATCCTGTTGAAAATCTGTTCCTATATCGTCCAGGCCGTTATCACACATTTAAACTCAGGTGAGAGTTAAGGGGTGCCGTACGGACAATCCTGAGGTGCATGGCAGCAGGCTTGACTGGCAACACAACAGACCAGTCCAGGAGGGAGAAATCTTTGGCTGCCCGTGTATTGGGAAGCAAAGATTGCCACACAGTGTACTTCGACGCACAGCGAGGGGCGTCACTCCCTGAGTTAGAGGGAGCAATTCAGCGACCCCATTGCGCCTGGTGTAGATCCGGGCGCAACAGGTGAACCGCGCTAGCCTCAAATCGGGCTCTCTCTCTCTGGGCAGGATCCAGATCGGAATATTTGAATGAGCCTTAAATATCCGGGCCCTGGCTTCACCCGGTTCCCGTGATTCACCGGCCGTGCCAGGGTGCCGTTTAGCACTGGTCCACACAAATGTGGGACAGTCGTAATGGTACCTAGGGTGGGGTCTCCCAGGACATTGGGCACAGCCCTGGTGGTCCGGGACAGGGCCGGGTGGCACCCCGGCACTCCTCCTGGCACCTTAGCACTGCCGCCCTGGAGCACTGCCAGGGTGCAAGGTTGGTAGCGCCAAGGTGTCCAGGTGCCAGGTTGGCACTTCTAGGGTTTGAGGCTGCGAGGGGGGTGGGGGGGACCTTGCCAGGTAGAGGGGGCGCTGTGTGTGTGTGTATGTGTGTGTGTGTGTGATTGGGGGGGGGGGGTGGAGTGTTCCCAGGGTTCTCCCCAAGATTGGGGGAATGAGTGGGGGGGGGGGACAGTGGAGCATGGTGGGGGGGGGGGGGGGGGTGGGGGGGGGGGGGAAAGGTCTGGGCAGCCTTCCAAATTGGCACCCTGGTTTGTGAGGCCTTTCCCGCAAGCACGGCCTGAGCGGAGTGAAACTCCCCAAGGCCAAACAAACCAGCTAAGTGCCGTTGGAGAGCGCAATGTTCCCCGGCCCTGCAGCAGCGGACAGAAGCACCGCCCTAAACGCGGCGTTCAACGGACTTTAACTTGAGTTCATCCGCTGAATCGCGCCAATAGACAATTAGCCTTGGGGCCTTTGCCCACCACTCGGCAGTGAGTCTGTTGTTGCGAAGAGCATTATGAAATAGATTGGAAAACAGAGTGAGCCACATTCGGTTCACCCACGCACTACGTCAAGTCTCACTGGAATATGTATCATTGGCGCTCCACTGCAGGGGAAACATACACTGGATAATGAGCATGATTTGAATATGTCATCTCAACAGGGGACTTCATCGCTGCGTTCCAGAGGTTAAAATAATTGCCTGTCAAGAGGCTGGACAATAATGGCAAACTTCTAATTGCAAGGGACACGGGGTCTACTTAGGGGAGTGCCTTCTGATGTTAAACCAAGGAAAATCTCGGGCTGACCAGACACAATTACTGAAACCTGGATTTTCCTCTCTCATTCCATCCCTGTCTCCTGTGCCACCTCTCATTCTGCCAATCTTTTCTTCTTTATTTCTTCTCTCTCTCCCCCCCCCCCCCGCGCCATTCGTTCCCCTCCCTTGGGTTCCTCTCCTCCCTTTCGATTCCTCTGCCTTTTTCTCATTCCAGGTCTCTCGCCTTCCGTCTAACCCCCATTCGCGTCTCTCTCTAATGTCCTGTCCTTCTCCCGGTCCCCATCGCTCTGCATCCTCTGTTGCTCCACATTTGGCTGCTTGCGTTGCGCGAGAAAGGAGCGGCCAGCAACGGCTAGTCCCGTGAACATAGAACATAGAACAGTACAGCACAGAACAGGCCCTTCGGCCCTCGATGTTGTGCCGAGCCATGATCACCCTACTCAAACCCACGTACCCACCCTATACCCGTAACCCAACAACCACCCCCCCCTAACCTTACTTTTTTTTTAGGACACTACGGGAAATTTAGCATGGCCAATCCACCTAACCCGCACATCTTTGGACTGTGGGAGGAAACCGGAGCACCCGGAGGAAACCCACGCACACACGGTATGTGCGTAACATCACGGCGAAGAGATGGGCGAGAGGAGGATAGAGTGGTCAACCACGCCGGAGGCTCAGGAGAGATCAAGGAGGGCCTGATAATTAGGCTCACTTGTTGTTGAGGAAGAGAATCAATTAAAGCGTTTACAGATGCAAGTGACTTCAGACTCAGTGAAGCCGCAGTGTAAACAGGTTTCTCAGTTGCCACTTCTGCAGTTCTTTCAAACCTTTTGTTTGACTGCTCCTCCCACGCACTCAGTTCCTCTGTGGCTGATTCTCAACCCTTGTTATTCTGCACCTCTTACTTGGCGACCGAGTGCGTGGGTAGGGCAGCTTAACAAAACATTTAAAGAACTGCGTTTCGAGCCGCTGAAGGGCCAGCCGCACTCGCCACGAGTTCGGCCGCCCTTGCCACCTCCGCGCTTTGCGCCACCTTGCTTATTCCTCGAAAAGGAGCTAAAATTGGCTGGAACAATATTTGGGGCCGCCGGAGCTATCAGCCCTGTACTGGGTACATGCGCAGGCAAGATAGTCTCCAGTTACTGGGAGCTCCGTTCCCATCACCTCAACGTTAGGCTCTGGCAGCGTCACCAGCACTCCTGCCCCTCTATCCCACTTAAATGGTGTGACTGTTGCCATCACGACCAATGATAGAATCCAGTCTCTTTTCTCACGCTTGAGTTGCCGCCATTGCATTCGCGGAAGATATTTCAAGCGATGTTTTAGAACAGTACAGCACAGAACAGGCCCCTCGGCCCTCGATGTTGTGCCGAGCAATGGCCACCCCATTCAAACCCACGTAACCCATATACCTGTAACCCAACAATCCCCCCATCAACCTTACACCACGGGCAATTTAGCATGGCCAATCCACCTAACCCGCACATCTTTTGGACTGTGGGAGGAAACTGGAGCACCCGGAGGAAACCCACGCACACACGGGGAGGACATGCAGACTCCACACAGACAGTGACCCAGCCGGGAATCGAACCTGGGACCCTGGAGCTGTGAAGCATTGATGCTAACCACCATGCTACCGTGAGGCCCTTCCACAACACAGCAGGGTAGCATGGTGGTTAGCATAAATGCTTCACAGCTCCAGGGTCCCAGGTTCGATTCCCGGCTGGGTCACTGTCTGTGTGGAGTCTGCACGTCCTCCCCGTGTGTGCGTGGGTTTCCTCCGGGTGCTCCGGTTTCCTCCCACAGTCCAAAGATGTGCGGGTTAGGTGGATTGGCCATTGCTAAATTGC
The DNA here is from genome assembly GCF_902713615.1 of Scyliorhinus canicula. NCBI lineage: Eukaryota > Metazoa > Chordata > Chondrichthyes > Carcharhiniformes > Scyliorhinidae > Scyliorhinus > Scyliorhinus canicula. Next base: position 18,603,841 of record NC_052170.1, on the reverse strand, counting down.
CCGTAGTGTAAGGTTAATGGGGGGATTGTTGGGTTACGGGTATAGGGTGGATACGTGGGTTTGAGTAGGGTGATCCTGGCTCGGCACAACATTGAGGGCCGAAGGGCCTGTTCTGTGCTGTACTGTTCTATATGTTCTAACGTCTGGATGAAGTTTCCTTCTTGCTGTTGCGGAGCAACATTTGTCATCGTCCCTCACCGAGCACATCTCCTGCCACACTCGAGGCGGCGTTGGAGATCTATACCCCGACACAATCTACCTTTTTCCCCCCTTTGACAGGAAGTCTTTCAGATCTTCCGCCGGCAATGTTACGACCCCATCGGAGGTCAAGGGTTCTGCACCATCCAGGACTCCATGACCAGCTCAGAGTATGAAGTTCCCCCGGTAAGTTAGGGCGGGGTTTCCCCTGAACACGGGAGAACCTCATTGTATGTAAACCTGGGTGCAGGTCTGGGAGGGTGACCCTTCGGGGCGAAGAGGGTTAATAGATTCATAGAATTTGCAGTGCAGCAGGAGGCCACTCGGCCCATCGAGTCTGCACCGGCCCTCGGAAAGAACACCCCAGTAACCCCACCTAACCATTTTTCTTCGGACACTAAGGGCAATTCAGCATGGCCAACCCACCTAGCCAGCACATCTTTGGACTTGTGGGAGGAAACCGGAGCACCCGGAGGAAGCCCACGCAGACACGGGGGAGGACGCGCAGACTCCGCACAGGCAGTGTCCCAAGCCGAGAATCGAACCTGGCACCCTGCAGCCGTGAAGCAACTGTGCTAACCACCGTGCTACAGTGGCACCTGATTGATTCCATTTTCCCAAGCCATCAGGCAGCTTATTTACCATTCCTTCGGCACTGGCTATTTTCACCGCTGTTGTCTAAAAGGTTAGGCCCGGCGACATTGCCCTCGATGTTATCCTGCCCCTTATTGGGAATTCACCAAATTGCTACTCCAACGAGACTTTCATAGTGATGAACAGTTTCGACTGATTGCTGCAATGATGGGAATTCAGTGTGCCCTGCAAAGGGCGGCAGTGATCTTCAAGTGTGTACTCAGAGTCGGGTCTAGCACCAGACGCTCTCCATCCCAAAGGCTGAAATTGTTATAACGACATCAAGTTCTCCAGCAAGAAAATTGATACTTTCATCGCCGTGCTTTTTCCCATTTGTCCCTCGAGCCGCAAAATACAGTTCCAATCACCATTTGAAGCAATTTCAATTCCCTTCAAGGTTCTCAGTCATCTTCAGTCGACGAGAAGATGGTAATTTAACCAACTTATCCCTCTTTCGCCTCACTCCACAAGCCTCCGATTCTGTTTACCTGCCTCGATTCCACCCCTCAACATCCCACCCTTCCCCAATGCCCCCTCCTCTCTCTCTTTACGTTAGAGAGAAGAAGGTTAAGAGGTGACTGAATTGAGGCGTACAAGATGATCAGAGGATTAGATAGGGTGGACAGTGAGAGCCTTTTTCCTCGGATGGTGATGTCCAGCACCAGGGGACATAGCTTTAAATTGTGGGGAGATAGATATAGGACGGATGTCAGAGATCGGTTCTTTACTCAGAGAGTAGTGAGGGCGTGGAATGCCCTGCCTGCAACAGTAGTGGACTCGCCAACACTAAACGCATTTAAATGGTCATTGGATAGGCATATGGACGATAAGGGAATAGTGTAGATGGGCTTTAGAGGGGTTTCACAGGTCGGCGCAACATCGAGGGTTGAAGGGCCTGTACTGCGCTGTAATGTTCTATGCTCTATGTTCTCTGGATGCCTGATAGGGTCACATCAATCAACGGAGACCCTGATTGGAAGATTATTGAATGGGGGCGGGAGAGTTTGGGGGAGCGGGCGGGGGGGGGGGGGAGGAAAGTCATGCTGGCAATTGGAGGGTTGGTGTGGGGGGGGGGGGGGCAGGAGGGGAGGCATTCTTCAGCAGAAGGTTCCAGAATTCCTCATGAGCCTGTCTCCTCTAATCTGACCACAACTGCAGAGTTCGGCTCAGTCCATAATAACAAGAGCATTTCCATTTTTAAAAAATGGCTTAAAAAATGCAGATTTTCTCTGGCGCATCTGGTGTGTTGTCTATTTATCTTTTTAATGTAAGAACTTTAGTAGATAAATATTGATTGTCACAATCCTGCTGTTCTGTCCCTGTTGGCGTCTGAGGTCACGCCAATTTTGAAGCATCAAGATGGGAGGGTCGCGGAACGTCAATGTTTGGGAAGCGTTGACATATGGGCGGTGGAAGGGGGTGACAAAGGCGGTGATGAGGTCAAACTGGGCATCGACAGTTGTACACGTTGTACCTGAAGTGTCTTCGAGTGACCTCGCTGACGGGCAATGAGCAAATGAGAAAGAACAGGGAGCCAGAGGTGGCTGTCTCCAGCGGTGAGAGAGTGGGAAAAGGGAAGAGAAGCCATTTTTAAAATATGCATTCATAGAATGTGGCCGTTGCTGGAAAGGTCAACACTTGTTGCCCATCCTTAACTGCCCTCAAAGCGAGGGGCTTTGGCCATTTCAGAGGGCAATTAAAAGTCAATCCCATTACTGTGGATCTGGGGGTCACATGAAATGAAAATGAAATGAAAATCGCTTATTGTCACGAGTAGGCTTCAATGAAGTTACTGTGAAAAGCCCCTAGTCGCCACATTCCGGCGCCTGTCCGCGGAGGCCGGTACAGGAATCGAACCGTACTGCTGGCCTGCTTGGTCTGCTGTAAAAGCCAGTGATTTAGCCCAGTGAGCTAAACCAGCCCCTCATGTAGGCCAGACCGGGTAAGGACGGCAGATTTCCTTCCCTAAAGGACATTAGTGAACCAGATTGGTTTTTACGACAATCGATGATAGTTTCCTGGTCACCATTACTGATTCGAGCTTTCATCGAAGGTCATTCTCTGGCTACGATTGAAACAATAAGAACTGGAAAGGTGATGGAGAGGGATGGAGCGGTCAACCGCGTTGAAGGCCAAGATCTACCGGTCCCGCCGTTGTCAGCGGGATTCCCTGATGACTGTACACCTCGCCTCCGGGAAACCCATGCACCGGCGTGGGATCAGAATTTCCCGCCGCCGTGAACAGCCGGTAAATCCCGGCCCTCGTCATTTTCCATTTGGGAAGTCGCTTCAACAAACTTAACTTGTTCTTTGATTGGAACTCCGGATACCTGCCTGATTAATTTGATCAAATCCGAAAGGCCACCATAGCACTGGCAAAGCACTGGCAAAGCACTGGCAAAGCACTGGCAAAGCACTGGCAAAGCACACACTCGCTAAATTCACAACAAAACTGTGTCACAGGCAGACACGGAGCGGTAAATTAGTGGAGTCGAGTTTTTACCCCTCCTTACGTGGTTGCAACAGAAGGAAGAGGCTATTCAACCCATTGTGGCCATGCTATATTTTTGGTAATGCTATTTAAGTAGCCCCACTCCCTGGTTCGTTCTCAATCTCCCTGCAAATCGTTCTTAAATATAATGTGTGTGAGTGTGTGTGCATGGGAGTGTGCATGTGTGTGCGCACATGTGTATGAGTGTGTGAGTTATGTATGTGTGTGAGTATGTGGGTGCATGCATGTGTGAATGTGTGTGCTTGTGAGTGTGTGAACGTGTGTACATGTATGTGTGTGCATGTGAGTGTGTGTGCATGTGTGTGTGTGTGCATCTGTGTGAGTTATGCATGTGTGTGAGTTATGTATGTGTGTGTGGGTGCATGCATGTGTGAATATGTGTGCATGTGAGTGTGTGTAAACATGTGTACATGTGTGTGTGTGCATGTATGTGTGTGCATGTGAGTGTGTGTGATCGTGTGTACATGTATGTGTGCGCATCTGTGTGAGTATGTATGTGGGTGAGTGTGTGGGTGCGTGCATGTGTGTGTGTGCATGCATGTGAGTGTGTGGGAACGTGTGTGCATATGAGTGTGCACATGCATGTGTGTGTTCATGTCTCTGTGTGTGCGCACGTGTGTGTGCACATGGTGTGTGTGTGAATGTGTGTGAGGGTCTGTGTGCATGTGCTCGCGCGGTGTGTGTTTGTGAGTGAGTGTGAATCTGATTTCACGATAATTTCAGTAAGAAGTCTTACAACACCAGGTTAAAGTCCCACATGTGTGTTTCAAACACTAGCTTTCGGAGCACTGCTCCTTCCTCAGGCGAATCTTTCACCTGAGGAAGGAGCAGTGCTCCGAAAGCTAGTGTTTGAAACAAACCTGTTGGACTTTAACCTGGTGTTGTAAGACTTCTGACTGTGCTCACCCCAGTCCAACGTCGGCATCTCCACACCATGACTACAATTTCAGGCAGCGCATTCGAGATCTTAAACTCATTGCGTAAAAAAGGTTCTCCTCAACCACAACCCCCCACCACTCTGGTGGGCTGAAGGGCCTTTTCTGTGCTACATGACCCAATGACTCTTCAGCTAATTACTTGAAAGCTGTCTCCTCTGGTTACTGGCCCTCTTGCTACAGAAAACAGCTTTAGCTTATTCCCTCATTGGTTTAATCCTGCTCTGCTTGACGTATATCCACCTCACCTTAACATGTTCTGCTTGAAGTACGTGAATCTCCCCTTCTCTAGTCTCTCTGCGTAACGAGTCCAGCACCCTTAACATCTCTGATTAAATGCATTGCCCAAAATTGGACATGATGCACACGCTGAGGCCTAGTCAGTGTAAAGGTTTCGTATAACTTGTGCATTCTGCCATTCACACCCCTTTAAGACACATCTTTTGTTTTACGTGTCCCTCTCGACCTCCATCACCAACTCCTTTGAACAACCCCTCCTCTGATTTGTCTCACTTTTTTCCAGATAAAAGGTGTTGCTACGGGTACCCGCATGGATTCCAGCTGTGCTTGCCTTTTTGTGGGGGTGTGTGGAACATTTGGGCCTCACGGTAGCATGGTGGTTAGCATCAATGCTTCACAGCTCCAGGGTCCCAGGTTCGATTCCCGGCTGGGTCACTGTCTGTGCGGAGTCTGCACGTCCTCCCCGTGTGTGCGTGGGTTTCCTCCGGGTGCTCCGGTTTCCTCCCACAGTCCAAAGATGTGCAGGTTAGGTGGATTGGCCGTGCTAAATTGCCCGTAGTGTAAGGTTAATGGGGAGATTGTTGGGTTACGGGTATACGGGTTACGTGGGTTTGAGTAGGGTGATCATTGCTCGGCACAACATCGAGGGCCGAAGGGTCTGTTCTGTGCTGTACTGTTCTATCTATATTCCTAACTCTAGTCCTACTCCAGCCCCCTCTCCCCCCACTCCTTTCCTGGTACATCGACGGCTGCTCTCACCTTGAATTGGATGTGACTCCATCAACTTTTCACCCATTTTCCACCCTTCTCCCACCTTCTCACGGTTCATCTCGGACTCATCCCCATCCGTCCCTCGCCTTCTCTGTCTCCGTTTCTGCGGATACAGTGGGCGGGATTCTCCGGGCTCCCAGCCGCCTGTTCACTGGTAACGGGATTGTCTGCTCCCGCTGCTGTCAATGGGATTCCCATTGAGGCCGGCCAACGCTGCTGGGAAACCTGCTGGCCAGGCGCGCGCTGCCGGAGAATCCCACCGCCAGCAAACGGCTGGGGAATTACGGCCAAATCTACTAATGTTTAGTATAAGGAAGGCCACAGCTACCTCGACCTCTCTTCCTCACGCTTCTAGCAAGGGCTCCATCTCATTCTCACAGTTTCGCCATCACCATGCATCGGGTCTGATGACGCAACCTTCCACGCCTGCTCTTCCGACATGTTTTCCCCTTTCTTCAGCTGAAGGTTCCCCCCCCTCTCCCCCTCCCCCCCTCCCCCCCCCCCCCCCCCCACCACCAGCACCCCCTCCCTCCCTGGCCCCCCACTATGATTGACATGGCCCTCAACCACGTTCGACCCATGCTGCTGCTCCCAACCCTTCTCCCCCCTCCCAGACGCATGACAGGGTTCCCCTTGTCCTCACCTATACTTCCTCAGGAAACTAAGGAAATTCGGCATGTCCACATTAACCCTTACCAACTTTTACAGATGCACCATAGAAAGCATCCTATCGGGCTGCATCACAGCCTGGGTATGGCATCTGCTCGGCCCAGGACCGCAAGAAACTTCAGAGAGTCGTGAATACCGCCCAGTCCATCACACGAACCTGCCTCCCATCCATTGACTCCATCTACACCTCCCGCTGCCTGGGGAAAGCGGGCAGCATAATCAAGGATCCCTCCCACCCGGCTTACTCACTCTTCCAACTTCTTCCATCGGGCAGGAGATACAGAAGTCTGAGAACACGCACAAACAAACTCAAAAACAGCTTCTTCCCCACTGTCACCAGACTCCTAAATGACCCTCTTATGGACTGACCTCATTAACACTACACCCCTGTATGCTTCATCCGATGCCAATGCTTATGTAGTTACATTGTATACCTTGTTTTGCCCTATTATGTATTTTCTTGAATTTTGTTTAATTCCCTTTCCTGCCCATGTACTGAATGATCCGTTGAGCTGCTCACAGAAAAATACTTTTCACTGTACCTCGGTACACGTGACAATAAACAAATCCAATCCAATCCAATCCAATCCTTCCACCCCACCAGCTTCTGTTTTTCAAAGGACCATCCTCCATTTCTGCCGCCTCCGTCACATTCCCGCCGCCAAGCCTTCTTGAAACTCGACACCATCCAGGACAAAGCAGCCCTGCTTGATTGCTCCCCCTTCCACAAACATTCAACCCCCCCCCCCCCCCCCACTGACGCACAGTGGCAGCCGTGTGTACCATCTACAAAATGCACTGCAGTAACTCGCCAAAGTTCCTTCGACAGAACCTTCCAAACCCACGACCACCACCATCTAGAAGGACAAGAACAGTAGATACCTGGGAACCCAACCACCTGGAGGTTCCCCTCCCAGTCACCCGCCATTCTGACCTGGGAATATATCGGTCGTTCCTTCAGTGTTGCTGGAGCAACATTTTGGAACTCCCTCCCTAACAGCACTGTGGTTGTACTTGTACGTCAAGAACTGCAGTGGTTCAAGAAGGCAGCTCACCACCACCTTCTGAAGGGCAACTAGGGATGGGCAATAAATGCTGGGCCTAACCAGCGACGCCCACATCAGTCATGATTTCATTGAAAGGCAGAGCAGACTTGATGGGCCAAGTAGCCTACTTCTGCTCCTATATCTAATGGAAAAGGAGGAATGTAGAGAGAGAGAGACAGAAAGAGATGGTGCATCCATGATTAATAGGCCCGTACAGCTAGGTTTTGAAAGGGTGCACAATATCAGTGGGCATGGGTTTATGCTTAATTCACATAGCTTTATCCACCTTGGATCTGCTCCTGATCCTAATCTTTGACAGGGAGCAATGCCAAGGCAATCTCTGACAGAGACACAAGAAATTGCTGCTCCCAATGAGCCCCATGCCACCTCGTTCTCCAACCATAGCCCTGTTGACAGTCCCTGTCCTGGGTTGAAGTCTGCGCTCACAATTACTCTTAACCTTTGACCCTTGGTCTGAATGACGAGAATGGTTGCAAGGTTGAGGAGCTTCAGTTCGGTAGATAGATTGGAGACGTTGAAATTGTTTTCCTTGGAGAAGGGATGGATTAGAGGAGATTTGGTACAGGTGTTCAAGACTACGAGGGGTCTGGGCAGAGTCCTTCTTCAGGCACAAACCCCACCTACGGCAGCCATGGACTCCTACTGGATTGGTCTGCGATTAGGCTTGGCAAAGCTCTGTCAATGTTTGCCATTGCCTTCCGCAGTATGGCTGACCAGGAAAATCTCCCACATGTACCGCCTGCCATTAGCTGATGGTCAACCTGTTTGGCCAAGTTATGAATGACCCTTCCGTGGCCGTCAAGTCCTGAAGTGGGACTTGAACCTGGAACCTCCAGCCCAGAGGTCGGGTCACAAGTGACCTCTTTAACTGAGCATAGTAGAAAGGGAAAAACTGTTCCCAATGGCAGAAGGATCAAGGTAACTGGCAGAGAAGCAATGAAGACAGTGGTTTGTTATGCTCTTGGTGTAGCATAAGCTGCTTCCTTGATGTTCACTCTGACAAAGGAAGGTTCAGACGTGGAGATAGCTTCAACACATTTATTAAGCTATTAACAATTCTCCTACTCGGATTCGCTACTACTGTTAATCCTTCTATAGCTACTCAGACTGACGAACCAGTCTGCTACAATCCACGTGGTGGGTGTGATGTTGAATCAACCCTGTGTCTGTACTCACTGAGTGTCTCCACTGGAAAGAGGAAGATCATGTGCGCTGTGTCCTTTATATATGGGTTGGTGAAATGCCCTCCTGTGGTAGTGTCACCTCTGTGTGTATCGTGAATGCCCATTGGTCGTGTCCTATCTGACTGGCCTATTGGTTGAATGTCTGTGTGTCATGTCTCTGGTGCTCCCTCTAGTGTTTACCTAGTCCACGTGTACTTACATTAACCCCTTGTGTATCTACAGTGATGCATATCACCACAGACAGGAGGAGAATTTCCACACAGGGAGTGGCTGGGATCCGGAATGTGCGGTCTGACAGTGAGGCAGATGCTACTTCCGGAAAGGAAGGATGTGCGGGGATACAGTGGGAGGGGGGGGGGGGGGGGGGGGGGGGGGGGGAGGCAGGGGAGCGGCACTTGATAAATGAGTCGGTTGGGGAGCTGCCGGAAGCATAATTGCCTCTTTTTGCTCGACCAATGCCGAGATCGCGTGGTCGCCAGCGTGTTGGTCTGAGGCGGGATGTCTTCTGCGGAGAAACCCTCAGACAGCAATTGAGGGCGTAACAGATGAATGTTCAGGGATTGAGGTAAAACGCATTTGACGTGTGATATCTGGTCATGTTGTGTATAAAGTCCCACATTGCGGAATTTAAATATAATAACTCAACGCTTCATTTCCTGATTATCCTGCATGGTTAGTCTTTAAATCCAGAATGTATGACAGAAATGTACCCAACGTGGACTGTCTAGTCGCTCCCAGGGCAGTCTGCCTAGTACTGGGCAGGCTCTGTCTCCCCTGGCAGTTCGTCTCAGTTGCTAATTTTCTGTTTGTGGCCTACATTTTTTGTCATTTTGTTGCCATGGCAACCTATTAGGTGACATAAATAATGATAATTAATTTTAATGATTATCCGCATAGCTTGCATCACCCACACACGCACACACACCATGCCCTGGCCTAGTACGCTGCGGCTATCTGGACAGGCAGACCGACATCACGGAACTCACCCCCTGAGCAGAGGCCTGGGGCCTCCAGCTCACTCCCCCCCAAGAGTGGGTGGGAGAGGGGCTCGGAGAGGGTTAGGACGGGAGAAGGAGAAGGTCGGGGGTGACGTAGGGGAGAGGAAATCGGGTGCGGCTGGAGAAGGTTAGGAGCTAATAGAATCCGTCCAGTGCAAAAGGAGGCCATTCGGCCCATCGGGTCTGCGCCGACCCTCTGAAAGAAAACCCTGCCGAGGCCCACTCTCTCGCCATATCCCCGGAACCCCACCCTAACCTGCACATCTTTGGAAACTAAGGGGCAATTTTAGCAGGGCCAATGCACCCAACCTGCACATCTTTGGAGCACCCAGAGGAAACCCACGCAAACAGGGGGAAGAATGTGCAAATTCTACGCAGGCAGTCACCGAAGGCAGGAATCGAACCCGGGTCGCTCACTGCTTTGAGGCAGCAGTGCAAATGACGGAGCGGGGAGAGGGTCACGAACATATCCTGGGAAAGGGAATGGAATATGATGAAGAGCTTGGTGGTGGAGGGCGAAGCATGAAGAGGACAGCGAAACGGGTTCGTGATCCACCTTTGAGGGAGGGATGGGAGACGGGAAGGAGGGCGCGCTCTGGATCGGGAACGCAATCACATACTCCGGTTTTAAATCTCGATCACAATCCTCCCCGCTGCCCACAATGCCCTCCTCCCACCCTTTACACTTGCACCGCCTTCTCCCTCCGTTCCCCCCCCCCCACCCCGAGATGTGGACCACACCCACGACCAGAAAGTGATTTGAGCTCTCGAAAAGCTTGCGCAACTGGCAAAGTCATTCGACTGGATGAAATCCATGTTACCATGGTCACCATTCAGAAACTACAGATATTGGAAATCGGAAATGAAATCCAAAATGGGCAAGCAAATTAAAATAAACAAACAGGGAATACTCAGCAGGAGTGGGAAATCTCAGCAGGTCTTCCAGCTTCTGTGGAGAGAGAGACACGGGCCGGGATTCCCCGATCCCGCGGCCAAGGTCTGACGCCAGCGTCAGAAGCGAAGCGAGCGACCCTGGCGTCAAGGGGCCTCTAGGCCCAGGTATTCACCCATTTCCCAGGGGGCTGGTACGGCGCCGGAGTGCTGTCCGCTGCTCCGGCGCACGAAAGCCAGCGCGCCACGGCCGGTGCGAGCCCGTGCACGTGCGCCACGGGCAATATGGCGGAGCCCTACAGGAACATAGGCCCCCCGCGGAATTAGCCCTCCCGCCGATCAGTGGGCCCTGATCGGGGGCCAGGGCACCGCAGAGGACCCCCCCCCCCCCCCCGGAGTCGGACCCCCCCCCCCCCGCCTCCCCCTACCAGGATGGCCCCCGCAGCCAGAACACGGAGGTCCCGCCGGGTAGGACTATACGGAACCTACGCCGGCGGGACTCAGCTGAACTCAGCGGGCACTCGGTACGTCGAGGCGCGGAGAGTAGCCGGGGGAGAATAGCGCTTTCAACAGCCCCCCGACCGGGGCGGCGGCGAACTAACGGGCACCGGAGAAACAGCGCGGAGAATCGGCGGGCCGGTGTCAGAGCGGCATGGCGCGATTCCCGCGCCCTCCCGCCGATTTTCCGACCCGGCGCTGGATCGGAGAATCCCGGCCACGGAGTTATTGTGTCAAATTGAATACGACTCTTCCTCAGAAATGGTCACTCTTCTCTTGGCTAGCGATAAAGTTGCCACTCTCATGTTTTCTATTCAATAGAGTTGTTAACAACCTGCGACTCTCACCCACACGCACTGCCCCATCAGTCACCGTTGCTCTGACCCAGAATGTTTACGTGTCAGAACATAGGAACAGGAGTAGGCCATTCAGCCCCTTGAATCTGCCCCGGCGTTCAATGACATCATGGCTGCTCTGTGCCCGAACTCCATACACCTGCCATTGGCCCATATCCCTCAGTATCTTTGCTTAACAAAAATCTATCTATCTCAGATTTAAAATTAACAACTGTTCCAGCTTCAACAGCTCTGTGTGGGAGAGAATTCCGAACCTCTACCACCCTGTGAGTGAAGAAGTTCTTCCCAACATCTCTCCTGAACGGTCTGGCCCTAATTTTTAGACTGTGCCCCCTAGTTTTAGAATCTCCAACCAGTGGAAACAGTTTATCTTTATCTACCCTGTCTTTCTTGTTAATATCTTGAAGATTTCGATCAGATCCAATTAGAGTACTTATCATTAGCCTCACTCTCTGTCACCTGCCAATTTCCTACCCATGTCAATAATTTGCCCTCAACTCCGTGAGCTTCCACCTTAGTTAACAGTCTCTCGTGTGGAACTTTATCAAATGCCTTCTGGAAGTCCATATAAATAACATCCACCGACATTTCCCTGTCTACTACTTAGTCACCTCTACAAAAAATTCAAAGAGATTTTCCAGTATGACCTTCCCTTCATGTATCCATGCTGGCTCTCCCTGATCAAGTCCAGCTAGATGGGATAATTGGTGGCAGTCTGGGAGCTTCTGGTTTTCAGCCAACATGTTCTGGCATCCTGCGCGTGAGATCGGAACCATTCGATG